>NC_092248.1:20666551-20806551 GCF_036320965.1 Panulirus ornatus | reverse complement strand
GGAAATGGCGAATAGTTTAAAAGAAAGAAAAATATATATATATATATATATATATATATATATATATATATATATATATATATATATATATATATATATTTATATATATATATGTTTGTGTGTGTGTGTGTGTGTGTGTGTGTGTGTGTGTGTGTGTGTGTGTGTGTGTGTGTGTGTGTGTGTGTGTTTGTGTGTGTGTGTCTTAGTGACTCATAAGAATTAACGGTAAATATGATCACAGTTTCTTCATCTAATGTCCCACTTCATTGCCAGGTTTTACAGAATCATCAAGAACAATGAAAAGGCATAATATGAAGCAGGATTCAGAGTCACGTCATCAAAGGGCAAATATACTACAATGAATCGCTACAGAATATCTTATGTTCCATCAATGTAATCTGCTTCTTCCCTTCCATGACGGGTCGAAAGCTTTGTGGGACAGGAAGACATCCGTGGAGCCGTTACCATCATCACCTCACTCTCACCAGAGACAGATGAAGATGTTGGAGCGAGGCAGGAAGGAACCCGCTGGTGTTGCATATAAATTTCTAACACTTTGAGTTCATCATGAATAGCTTTAGTACAGAGCAACATGTGAGTCAGATCACAACTATACCGTCCTTTGTGGCCCAGTACCCACCATACTCCCATAACCCCCTACAACAGCGACACAGTCTGGCCCTGAATATCAACACACCTTCGACATCTGTGACCAGAAGAACGTCATTGGGTTAGACCATATAGAAAAAAAATCTCACACTTAAATTCTCTAATCTGGAAGCAGGAACGTGTGGCGCCAGCCTACCCAGCGCATGGGGAACAGGGGCTTGAGAGGATTTTTCCACAAGGCGATGCCTGATGCCAGCAATCATTGTTCCTCTGTAATCAAGGTTCCGCAGCTGCAAAATCTAATTTATTTCCTCGTTATATTTTCATTGGCCATTTGTTGCTTAATTAGAATCCCTTTGACTCCGGGCCGGCACTCCGGCTCCCATTCATCCATTGGCCTATGGACGCAGGTAATTGGTTATATTTCCATTAACTATGATGGTGCAGTCCATGATAATCCCGCGGCGCTGTAGTGAACCGTAGCAGCTTCATGGACCAAAATAGAATCAACACCATTGATTATTTTCTTTATGATAATTGAGACTGGACATGCAACTGAGGCTATAAACAGGGCCATCCCATTAACGTTTCATATATATATATATATGTATCTGTATCGACCTAGAGGTGGATGAACAGCTGGGTTCACTCTGGACGGACTGCACCAATCCCCGTGCGACCCGTGAACGCGTCACGGTTAGGAACCCTAATCGTTACCCCCACGGAAGTCCCTGTGGACATTCTGTTGAGCTGGAGGCTGTGGTCCTCACCTAGTGGACGTAGCTGGCTTCCTGAACACTGTAAGGGCCCCTCGCAACAGAGGGAAGGAGCCCTGCGCCCAGAGGAACGTGGAAGAAAAGTAGGTGAGTAGGTAGGCACACTTGATCTACTGACAGGAAAGGTCCAGCAGCCTCTTTACATTAGATAATGGAGCCATGCAGAGCTGCTGTGTGTGGGTGTTACACTCCTGTTCATTAGTGAGATCCGTCTGAATATGGCAGGGTCGTGTCTTGTTGTATATGAAGGCAAAATGATTTTCTCTTTTGGGATGATGGGAAGTGACGAGAGTGTGTTAGTGAGGTAGGACATCGGTCGATGGTAGGCAGTGCTCCCACGTAATGAGTCAGGTTTTATGATAATTGGGTGTGTATGAGTCTGTGTCATGTGAGCGTGGTAATGTATAAGTGTGTATGTATTATACATATTCTCTTTGTCTGTCTTTATATTATCTTTTTTTCTCCTTGTCTCACATAATTCACTTTATTTTAGATATTCCTTTCTTCCTTTTTATGTCTATCTCACTTGGCAGCATTTGCCCTTAACTCCTTTACCACTACTGTAATGTCCTTCAGCGCGAGTATGATGGCCCAGCCTTTAGTTCAGGTCAGAGGTCAGGCCATCAAACCAAGGGTCGTCCCGTCTTGCTAAGTTTCATACTGTCGTGCTCAAGTTTTGTAACGTCTTATCAAGTTCCAGACCAAATTGCTCAATTCTCGTGCCGTCGTGCTGAAGTTTCGTCCCGCTGATTTTGAATTTTGTATCATTTTGTCCAAGTTTCATACCATAGTGCTCATGTTTCGTATCATCATTTTCATGGGTTGATATCAAACCAAAATAATGAAAACCAAAATATCTTCAACGGTGACACCAAGCACTGTCATGTTCTGTGCATCGTGTGTCATGTTCCTATCTTAGTATGTCTGGTGTGTCGTGTCAGTGTTGTTATGGCAAGTGTCGTACTGCAGTGTTGCATGCCATTTCTTAGGTATCTTTTGTCGGTCTGTTATCATGTGTTTGGTGAATGATACATATGTCGTGTTAGTGAGTGATGTGCTTAATATGTTATGTTGGTGAGTGATGTGTGTTATATGTTGTGCTGGTGGATCATTTCTATTGCATCTATATTCTGTTACTGAAGTGTCGATTGTGTTGCGATGCTCTATAAGGAAAACAAGGACTTCGGCGTCCTTGGTAGACCATAAAGCATGGTCTTTCCCCTGCATCGCTATGTCAGGTTCATCGTGTTCTCCATCTGAATAACTTCAGCAGACAATCTCCTCACAGACCAAAAGATCTTCTATGATCCAATTCTATTTTTCCATGTATTCTCATGTACTAACTTTGTCATACACCAGAAGGTCTCCTGTTATCTGGCTTTCACATGTACCACCACGCATTAACCTCATCATAGACTACCAGATCTTCCGTAATCCGGTTTCCTCATGAACTTCCAAGTACAGATCTCGGCAGAGACCATCAGGTCTTCTACTGTCTGTCTTTCCCCTGTGCTATCGTGCGTCTTGTGTTGGCTTGAAATAGTGTTGCATCCCATTTTGGTGTGTTTCATGTTTCTTACTGTGGTATTATGGCGTTGAACATGTCTCATACGATAGATTTTCCAGGCGTGTCGTATCCTATATTTAAATGTCAGGTGTCGCCATCATATGTTGATATGCTGTATGTGTTGTGTATTTTGCTGGAGTAAGAATTGTGTTGTTATCCTGTGTCGGTGAGTATACTGTGTTGTACGTGTGTTCAGGGAAAAGTCCAGACGTTAAATGCTCTCCGTCCAACATCATAGTAACGTTTTAGGTCATCGTTGTAAATGAATTTGAATCCAGTCAGCTACACAAGGCGAGAGCTTGGACGGACCTTAAACTATGTTCCACGATGTTATGAAATAAGCGACTTAGAGGCAAGTTGTAATGCATTTTCCGGCTGGGTGATGACGCTCCTCAGTTATCAGTGTTCTCGTCGACTGTCTGCATGAGTGCCCTAAACCCAAGGTTTGGATTCATGGCATATGTTTTGCTGCTGCTTCCCACACTTTGTGTGTGGAGTCCAGCCACCCGAGGATTGGCTATTATGATGCGTCTTTCTTCCCTCGAACAGCTGAGCTGTAGAATACTCCTCTTTCTTTCATATTATCCTCTTCATATGACCTTTTCATTCCTCAAGAGCAAGTTTTAAATACACGTACGGAGCCTTGATTAATTTTTACTTATTTCTCTTGAAATTTATTATTTCATCCCAGATAGTCTGACTGAAGCACTTTATTTGCCCGTGTCGTGTCGGTCGCTGTCAAAAAAGATGTCTTATGTCTCGCTGGATGGTATGGCGAAGCAACGTGACCCATAATCGAATGAATCAGTAGAATGAGAGCAAGACTGAATATCTTTCAGTTACAGAAGTGGAAGCTTGTGCACGGGACGCAGTTCACGGTGAAGCACAAGTGCGTCGAGGCATCGGTTCTAAACCCATTAAGGTGATGGAATGGTGACAGATAACAAATATTTCCCAGCTGGTAAAGTTCGAATTTTCTGTTGCACCCAATCCTGCTGATTGACGCTCTAGGCACTCAGCGAATTTTGAAAAGGTATGAATCTTTTGAACTACTGCCGAGGAACGTGTTCGAAAAAAAAGGTAGAGAAAAAAAACATAAAAAAAGAGAGGAAAAAAAATTGAGGTAGTGGTCTGGATAGGTTTGTATACCTGGAACTCTATACGTAAAGGAGGGTAGTATGACTGGAAATACTATGTGTATGACACTCTTACTTTTTGAATACGATCGTATTCTCCTTATGTACAAAGTCCTTACACCCCGATCTTCCAGGGGCGGGAGTGATCGATACCTGAAGCAGCTTCATATGTGGGGAGGGAGAGGAGACCTGCCTGGGAACACTTCTGAACGCTCAGAGTTCGAGTTCGACCGACGTAGTCTTTCTTTGCGGCATCGATGCCAAAGTTGCCATTTGCCATTTGGAGGATCCTCAGGTACGCACTCTAAACCGAGGGACAAGGGCATGATTTTAAGCCCCTGGGGTCAAGAGAAAGACTTCACTTAACGGTGTCTGTGAAGCATATAAAGATATGCTTTTTGGTCATAAGAATATTCATCCTAAAACAAAACATGAACACATGTAATACCTCAAATTTACTCAAAATTTCCATCACCATGCTTGGATTTTTGCTCATAAACCAAGTCTTTTTCGCCTACTTCTTCCCTAGGGCCATTCGACAGAATTCGAAACTGGATTTCTTAAGAGGAGAAGTATATCATAAACACGTAGGTATACAGAATTCACCTTCAAGCTGCTCATCTTCCTAATGATTCATGTTGTCTCCCTTCCTGTGGATGGAGATGTACACTGTATTTTCCTGGTTAAGTCTTCTCATCCGACTATCCTCATCTTCCTGCACTAGGAGCCCTTTCCGATGGGGATCCCACATCGCGCAGGAAGGCATCCACGTCCACCGGACGAGAGCAAATCAAATATTGTAGTGATGTTGTGAACGAATGATTGCTGCGTGAGTAGAGTGCAGCTTAGTGTCTTCGATGTGAAGGTTGCATGCTAGGCATGAATAGCTCTGTGATATATTAAACTAGTGTTTGTCGGAATGGAGAAAAGAGAAAGAAAACCTCTCACTTGTCTGGGGAGTGTATATTCATATGGATGTATACCTGACGGGGTGGTGTTTTAGACAGAAAGAATGAGAAGGTGGTCGTTTAGTGCTTGCTGGGTCATCTCGGTGTGTATGTGAGCTGTCAGTAAGGTGTATGTTGGAAGAGAGAGGAGTGGTTGGGTCTGTGATTGCAAGTTCTTGAAGCTGATATTCGAGTAAGGTTATTATTTCTACCTGTGGCTTGGATAGGAAGGATGTAGTACTGCGGCAAAGAACTGAGTGTCAGGCATAACGGGCTGGGATTGCTTTGGCAGTATTTTTGCTTCGCGGTGTACGTGGTTTGTGGTGTGCGGATGCTTCGCAGTGTACGTGGTTTGTGGACGTGGTTTGTGGTGTGTGGATGCTTCGCAGAATTCTGGTCAATTATCCCACGACGGTTTGCTCTTTCCATAATATATGCTGTATCTTCTGAGCTATTTTCTTTGTGGCTGTTGAGGTGGTGGGAGTAGGGGATAGTGAGATGCATTACTATCTCAGCAATGGTCTCTGCCATACTATCCTGTCTCTACCGCTGATGAAATTAGGAATCTAGGGCACTACAACTGTCACCCACTCGATAACCTCGTCATGAACTATCAAAAGGTCTCATGGTATCTGACTTTCCCATGGAGCTCCGTTAGTGATGTTTACCATGATGCACTCACGGGCCACTCAAGGTCGAGCGTAAACGTTAATAACCTAGATTTGGCAGTCAGTCCACGGTCAACCTAGCTGTTCATCCTCCCCTAGGGGTTGGTCATAGGAAGAATACCTGGCTTCAGCTAGGGTATACATACATATAAATATATATATTCCTAAGAGTCCACTGGAAAAATGAAACACGGTAAGTTCCCAAGTGCATTTTCGTGTAATAATTACATCATCAGAGGAGACGCAAGAGAGAAATATAAGTCAGCTGAAATACAAGGAAGAGACGTAGCTAGGAGGCCATTTAGTAAACATACGATTGTCCAAGAATTATAATCTTAATATTAGAGATAATCTATACAATTTTGATAACTTTGTTGTTGATAGAATTTGTAAAATGACAAGTTTATGATACGCTCGTTGTCTGTCTTGAACAATCGTATGTTTGCCAAATGGCGTCCTAGCTACGTTTCTTCGTTGTATATGAACTGACTGATGATGTGATTATTACACGAAAGTGCACTTGGGAACACAAAGGATTTGTATGTAGCATTTATGGATGTGGAGAAGGCATAAGCTAGAGTTGATAGAGACGTTGTGTGGAAAGTATTAAGAATATATGGAGTGGGAAGCTAGTTGCTAGAAGCAATGAAAGTTTTTATCGAGGATGTAAGGCATGTGTACGAGTAGAAAGAGAGGAAAATGTTTGGTTCGCAGTGAATGTCTATTTGCGGCAGGGGTGTGTGATGTCTCCATGGTTGTTTAATTTGTTTATGGATGGGGTTGTTAGGGAGGTGAATGCAAGAGTTTTAGAGAGAGGGGCAAGTATGAAGTCTGTTGTAAATGACAGGGTTTGGGAAGTGAGTCAGTTGTTGTTTGCTGATGATACAGAGCTGGTAGCTAATTTGGGTGAGAAATTGCAGAAGCTGGTGACTGAGTTTGGTGAAGTGTGTGAAAGAAGAAAGCTGAGAGTGAATGTGAATAAGAGCAAGGTTATTAGGTAAAGTAGGGTTGAGGGACAAATAAATTAGGAGGTAAGTTTGAATGGAGAAAAACTAAAAGTGAAGTGTTTTAGATATCTGGGAGTGGATTTGGCAGTGGATGGAACCATCGAAGCGGGAGTGAGTCACATGGTGTGGGAGGGGGCGAAAGTTCTGGGAGCGTTGAAAAATGTGTGGAAGGTGAGAACATTATCTCGGAAAGCAAAAATGGGTATGTTTGAGGGAATAGTCGTTCCAACAATGTTATATGGTTGCGAGGCGTGGGCTATAGATAGAGTTGTGCGGAGGAGGGTGGATGTGTTGGAAATAAGATGTTTGAGGGCAATACTTGGTGTGAGGTAGTTTGATCGAGTAGGTAATGAAAGGTTGAGAGAGATGTGTGGTAATATAAAGAGTGTGGCTGAGAGAGCAGAAGAGGGTGTATTGAAATGGTTTGGTCACATGGAGATTATGAGTGAGGAAAGCCTGACAAAGAGGATATATGTGTCAGAGGTGGAGGGAACGAGGAGAGGTGGGAGAACAAATTGGAGGTGGAAAGACGGAGTGAAAAAGATTTTGAGCGATCGGGGCCTGAACATGCAGGAGGGTGAAAGGCATGCAAGGAACAGAGTGAATTGGAACGATGTGGTATACTGGGGTTGACGTGCTTTCAACGGACTGAATTAAGGGAATGGAAAGTTTTGTTGGGCTTGGATGTGCAAAGGGAGCTGTGGTTTCGGTGCATTATACGTGGCAGCTGGGGAATGAGTGTGAACGAATGTTGCCTTTTTTGTCTTTTTCTGGAGCTGCCTCGCGCGAGTGCGGGGGGAGGGGGTTGTCATTTCATGTGTGGCGGGGTGACGACAGGAATGAATAAAGGCAGGAAGTATGAATTATGAATATATATATATATATATATATATATATATATATATATATATATATATATATGTATATATATATATATATATATATATATATATATATATATATATATATATATATATACATATATATATATGGAAATGGTGAAGAGCTTGTAGATTTATGTGCTGAAAAAGGACTGATGATTGGGAATACCTGGTTTAAAAAGCGAGATATACATAAGTATACTTATGTAAGTAGGAGAGATGGCCAGAGAGCGTTATTGGATTACGTGTTAATTGACAGGCGTGCGAAAGAGAGACTTTTGGATGTTAATGTGCTGAGAGGTGCAACTGGAGGGATGTCTGATCATTATCTTGTGGAGGCTAAGGTGAAGATTAGTATGGGTTTTCAGAAAAGAGGAGTGAATGTTGGGGTGAAGAAGGTGGTGAGAGTAAGTGAGCTTGGGAAGGAGACCTGTGTGGGGAAGTACCAGGAGAGACTGTGTACAGAATGGAAAAAGGTGAGAACAATGGAAGTAAGGGGAGTGGGGGGAGGAATGGGATGTATTTAGGGAATCAGTGATGGATTGCGCAAAAGATGCTTGTGGCATGAGAAGAGTGGGAGGTGGGCTGTTTAGAAAGGGTAGTGAGTGGTGGGATGAAGAAGTAAGAGTATTAGTGAAAGAGAAGAGAGAGGCATTTGGACGATTTTTGCAGGGAAAAAATGCAATTGAGTGGGAGAAGTATAAAAGAAAGAGACAGGAGGTCAAGAGAAAGGTGCAAGAGGTGAAAAAAAGGGCAAATGAGAGTTGGGGTGAGAGACTATCAGTAAATTTTAGGGAGAATAAAAAGATGTTCTGGAAGGAGGTAAATAGGGTGCGTAAGACAAGGGAGCAAATGGGAACTTCAGTGAAGGGCGTAAATGGGGAGGTGATAACAAGTAGTGGTGATGTGAGAAGGAGATGGAATGAGTATTTTGAAGGTTTGTTGAATGTGTCTGATGACAGAGTGGCAGATATAGGGTGTTTTGGTCGAGGTGGTGTGCAAAGTGAGAGGGTTAGGGAAAATGATTTGGTAAACAGAGAAGAGGTAGTAAAAGCTTTGCGGAAGATGAAAGCCGGCAAGGCAGCAGGTTTGGATGGTATTGCAGTGGAATTTATTAAAAAAGGGGGTGACTGTATTGTTGACTGGTTGGTAAGGTTATTTAATGTATGTATGACTCATGGTGAGGTGCCTGAGGATTGGCGGAATGCGTGCATAGTGCCATTGTACAAAGGCAAAGGGGATAAGAGTGAGTGCTCAAATTACAGAGGTATAAGTTTGTTGAGTATTCCTGGTAAATTATATGGGAGGGTATTGATTGAGAGGGTGAAGGCATGTACAGAGCATCAGATTGGGGAAGAGCAGTGCGGTTTCAGAAGTGGTAGAGGATGTGTGGATCAGGTGTTTGCTTTGAAGAATGTATGTGAGAAATACTTAGAAAAGCAAATGGATTTGTATGTAGCATTTATGGATCTGGAGAAGGCATATGATAGAGTCGATAGAGATGCTCTGTGGAAGGTATTAAGAATATATGGTGTGGGAGGCAAGTTGTTAGAAGCAGTGAAAAGTTTTTATCGAGGATGTAAGGCATGTGTACGTGTAGGAAGAGAGGAAAGTGATTGGTTCTCAGTGAATGTAGGTTTGCGGCAGGGGTGTGTGATGTCTCCATGGTTGTTTAATTTGTTTATGGATGGGGTTGTTAGGGAGGTAAATGCAAGAGTCCTGGAAAGAGGGGCAAGTATGAAGTCTGTTGGGGATGAGAGAACTTGGGAAGTGAGTCAGTTGTTGTTCGCTGATGATACAGCGCTGGTGGCTGATTCATGTGAGAAACTGCAGAAGCTGGTGACTGAGTTTGGTAAAGTGTGTGGAAGAAGAAAGTTAAGAGTAAATGTGAATAAGAGCAAGGTTATTAGGTACAGTAGGGTTGAGGGTCAAGTCAATTGGGAGGTGAGTTTGAATGGAGAAAAACTGGAGGAAGTGAAGTGTTTTAGATATCTGGGAGTGGATCTGTCAGCGGATGGAACCATGGAAGCGGAAGTGGATCATAGGGTGGGGGAGGGGGCGAAAATTTTGGGAGCCTTGAAAAATGTGTGGAAGTCGAGAACATTATCTCGGAAAGCAAAAATGGGTATGTTTGAAGGAATAGTGGTTCCAACAATGTTGTATGGTTGTGAGGCGTGGGCTATGGATAGAGTTGTGCGCAGGAGGATGGATGTGCTGGAAATGAGATGTTTGAGGACAATGTGTGGTGTGAGGTGGTTTGATCGAGTAAGTAACGTAAGGGTAAGAGAGATGTGTGGAAATAAAAAGAGCGTGGTTGAGAGAGCAGAAGAGGGTGTTTTGAAATGGTTTGGGCACATGGAGAGAATGAGTGAGGAAAGATTGACCAAGAGGATATATGTGTCGGAGGTGGAGGAACGAGGAGAAGAGGGAGACCAATTGGAGGTGGAAAGATGGAGTGAAAAAGATTTGTGTGATCGGGCCTGAACATGCAGGAATGTGAAAGGAGGGCAAGGAATAGAGTGAATTGGAGCGATGTGGTATACAGGGGTTGACGTGCTGTCAGTGGAGTGAATCAAGGCATGTGAAGCGTCTGGGGTAAACCATGGAAAGCTGTGTAGGTATGTATATTTGCGTGTGTGGACGTGTGTATGTACATGTGTATGGGGGGGGTTGGGCCATTTCTTTCGTCTGTTTCCTTGCGCTACCTCGCAAACGCGGGAGACAGCGACAAAGTATAAAAAAAAAAAAAAAAAAAAAAAAAATTATATATATATATATATATATATACAATGGAAGTAAGGGGAGTGGGGGAGGAATGGGATGTATTTAGGGAATCAGTGATGGATTGCGCAAAAGATGCTTGTGGCATGAGAAGAGTGGGAGGTGGGTTATTAGAAAGGGTAGTGAGTGGTGGGATGAAGAAGTAAGAGTATTAGTGAAAGAGAAGAGAGAGGCATTTGGACGATTTTTGCAGGGAAAAAATGAAATTGAGTGGGAGATAGTATAAAAGAAAGAGACAGGAGGTCAAGAGAAAGGTGCAAGAGGTGAAAAAAAGGGCAAATGAGAGTTGGGGTGAGAGATATCATAAATTTTAGGGAGAATAAAAAGATGTTCTGGAAGGAGGTAAATAAGGTGCGTAAGACAAGTGAGCAAATGGGAACTTCAGTGAAGGGTGCAGATGGGGAGGTGATAACAAGTAGTGGTGATGTGAGAAGGAGATGGAATGAGTATTTTGAAGGTTTGTTGAATGTGTCTGATGACAGAGTGGCAGATATAGGGTGTTTTGGTCGAGGTGGTGTGCAAAGTGAGAGGGTTAGGGAAAATGATTTGGTAAACAGAGAAGAGGTAGTAAAAGCTTTGCGGAAGATGAAAGCCGGCAAGGCAGCAGGTTTGGATGGTATTGCAGTGGAATTTATTAAAAAAGGGGGTGACTGTATTGTTGACTGGTTGGTAAGGTTATTTAATGTATGTATGACTCATGGTGAGGTGCCTGAGGATTGGCGGAATGCGTGCATAGTGCCATTGTACAAAGGCAAAGGGGATAAGAGTGAGTGCTCAAATTACAGAGGTATAAGTTTGTTGAGTATTCCTGGTAAATTATATGGGAGGGTATTGATTGAGAGGGTGAAGGCATGTACAGAGCATCAGATTGGGGAAGAGCAGTGCGGTTTCAGAAGTGGTAGAGGATGTGTGGATCAGGTGTTTGCTTTGAAGAATGTATGTGAGAAATACTTAGAAAAGCAAATGGATTTGTATGTAGCATTTATGGATCTGGAGAAGGCATATGATAGAGTCGATAGAGATGCTCTGTGGAAGGTATTAAGAATATATGGTGTGGGAGGCAAGTTGTTAGAAGCAGTGAAAAGTTTTTATCGAGGATGTAAGGCATGTGTACGTGTAGGAAGAGAGGAAAGTGATTGGTTCTCAGTGAATGTAGGTTTGCGGCAGGGGTGTGTGATGTCTCCATGGTTGTTTAATTTGTTTATGGATGGGGTTGTTAGGGAGGTAAATGCAAGAGTCCTGGAAAGAGGGGCAAGTATGAAGTCTGTTGGGGATGAGAGAACTTGGGAAGTGAGTCAGTTGTTGTTCGCTGATGATACAGCGCTGGTGGCTGATTCATGTGAGAAACTGCAGAAGCTGGTGACTGAGTTTGGTAAAGTGTGTGGAAGAAGAAAGTTAAGAGTAAATGTGAATAAGAGCAAGGTTATTAGGTACAGTAGGGTTGAGGGTCAAGTCAATTGGGAGGTGAGTTTGAATGGAGAAAAACTGGAGGAAGTGAAGTGTTTTAGATATCTGGGAGTGGATCTGTCAGCGGATGGAACCATGGAAGCGGAAGTGGATCATAGGGTGGGGGAGGGGGCGAAAATTTTGGGAGCCTTGAAAAATGTGTGGAAGTCGAGAACATTATCTCGGAAAGCAAAAATGGGTATGTTTGAAGGAATAGTGGTTCCAACAATGTTGTATGGTTGTGAGGCGTGGGCTATGGATAGAGTTGTGCGCAGGAGGATGGATGTGCTGGAAATGAGATGTTTGAGGACAATGTGTGGTGTGAGGTGGTTTGATCGAGTAAGTAACGTAAGGGTAAGAGAGATGTGTGGAAATAAAAAGAGCGTGGTTGAGAGAGCAGAAGAGGGTGTTTTGAAATGGTTTGGGCACATGGAGAGAATGAGTGAGGAAAGATTGACCAAGAGGATATATGTGTCGGAGGTGGAGGGAACGAGGAGAAGAGGGAGACCAAATTGGAGGTGGAAAGATGGAGTGAAAAAGATTTTGTGTGATCGGGGCCTGAACATGCAGGAATGTGAAAGGAGGGCAAGGAATAGAGTGAATTGGAGCGATGTGGTATACAGGGGTTGACGTGCTGTCAGTGGAGTGAATCAAGGCATGTGAAGCGTCTGGGGTAAACCATGGAAAGCTGTGTAGGTATGTATATTTGCGTGTGTGGACGTGTGTATGTACATGTGTATGGGGGGGGGTTGGGCCATTTCTTTCGTCTGTTTCCTTGCGCTACCTCGCAAACGCGGGAGACAGCGACAAAGTATAAAAAAAAAAAAAAAAAAAAAAAAATATATATATATATATATATATATACAATGGAAGTAAGGGGAGTGGGGGAGGAATGGGATGTATTTAGGGAATCAGTGATGGATTGCGCAAAAGATGCTTGTGGCATGAGAAGAGTGGGAGGTGGGTTGATTAGAAAGGGTAGTGAGTGGTGGGATGAAGAAGTAAGAGTATTAGTGAAAGAGAAGAGAGAGGCATTTGGACGATTTTTGCAGGGAAAAAATGAAATTGAGTGGGAGATGTATAAAAGAAAGAGACAGGAGGTCAAGAGAAAGGTGCAAGAGGTGAAAAAAAGGGCAAATGAGAGTTGGGGTGAGAGAGTATCATTAAATTTTAGGGAGAATAAAAAGATGTTCTGGAAGGAGGTAAATAAAGTGCGTAAGACAAGTGAGCAAATGGGAACTTCAGTGAAGGGTGCAGATGGGGAGGTGATAACAAGTAGTGGTGATGTGAGAAGGAGATGGAGTGAGTATTTTGAAGGTTTGTTGAATGTGTTTGATGATAGAGTGGCAGATATAGGGTGTTTTGGTCGAGGTGGTGTGCAAAGTGAGAGGGTTAGGGAAAATGATTTGGTAAACAGAGAAGAGGTAGTAAAAGCTTTGCGGAAGATGAAAGCCGGCAAGGCAGCAGGTTTGGATGGTATTGCAGTGGAATTTATTAAAAAAGGGGGTGACTGTATTGTTGACTGGTTGGTAAGGTTATTTAATGTATGTATGACTCATGGTGAGGTGCCTGAGGATTGGCGGAATGCGTGCATAGTGCCATTGTACAAAGGCAAAGGGGATAAGAGTGAGTGCTCAAATTACAGAGGTATAAGTTTGTTGAGTATTCATGGTAAATTATATGGGAGGATATTGATTGAGAGGGTGAAGGCATGTACAGAGCATCAGATTGGGGAAGAGCAGTGTGGTTTCAGAAGTGGTAGAGGATGTTTGGATCAGGTGTTTGCTTTGAAGAATGTATGTGAGAAATACTTAGAAAAGCAAATGGATTTGTATGTAGCATTTATGGATCTGGAGAAGGCATATGATAGAGTTGATAGAGATGCTCTGTGGAAAGTATTAAGAATATATAGTGTGGGAGGCAAGTTGTTAGAAGCAGTGAAAAGTTTTTATCGAGGATGTAAGGCATGTGTACGTGTAGGAAGAGAGGAAAGTGATTGGTTCTCAGTGAATGTAGGTTTGCGGCAGGGGTGTGTGATGTCTCCAAGGTTGTTTAATTTGTTTATGGATGGGGTTGTTGGGAGGTGAATGCAAGAGTTTTGGAAAGAGGGGCAAGTATGAAGTCTGTTGGGGATGAAAGAGCTTGGAAAGTGAGTCAGTTGTTGTTCGCTGATGATACAGCGCTGGTGGCTGATTCATGTGAGAAACTGCAGAAGCTGGTGTCTGAGTTTGGTAAAGTGTGTGAAAGAAGAAAGTTAAGAGTAAATGTGAATAAGAGCAAGGTTATTAGGTACAGTAGGGTTGAGGGTCAAGTCAATTGGGAGGTGAGTTTGAATGGAGAAAAACTGGAGGAAGTGAAGTGTTTTAGAAATCTGGGAGTGGATCTGGCAGCGGATGGAACCATGGAAGCGGAAGTGGATCATAGGGTGGGGGAGGGGGCGAAAATTCTGGGAGCCTTGAAGAATGTGTGGAAGTCGAGCACATTATCTCGGAAAGCAAAAATGGGTATGTTTGAAGGAATAGTGGTTCCAACAATGTTGTATGGTTGCGAGGCGTGGGCTATGGATAGAGTTGTGCGCAGGAGGATAGATGTGCTGGAAATGAGATGTTTGAGGACAATGTGTGGTGTGAGGTGGTTTGATCGAGTAAGTAACGTAAGGGTAAGTGAGATGTGTGGAAATAAAAAGAACGTGGTTGAGAGAGCGGAAGAGGGTGTTTTGAAATGGTTCGGGCACATGTAGAGAATAAGTGAGGAAAGATTGACCAAGGGAATATATGTGTCGGAGGTGGAGGGAACGAGGAGAAGAGGGAGACCAAATTGGAGGTGGAAAGATGGAGTGAAAAAGATTTTGTGTGATCGGGGCCTGAACATGCAGGAGGGTGAAAGGAGGGCAAGGAATAGAGTGAATTGGAGCGATGTGGTATACCGGGGTTGACGTGCTGTCCGTTGATTGAATCAAGGCATGTGAAGCGTCTGGGGTTCACCATGGAAAGCTGTGTAGGTATGTGTATTTGCGTGTGTGGACGTATGTATATACATGTGTATGGGGGTGGGTTGGGCCATTTCTTTCGTCTGTTTCCTTGCGCTACCTCGCAAACGCGGGAGACAGCGACAAAAAAAATATATATATATATATATATATATATATATATATATATATATATATATATATATATATATATGCGGCAGGGGTGTGTGATGTCTCCATGGTTGTTTAATTTGTTTATGGATGGGGCTGTTAGGGAGGTGAATGCAAGACTTTTGGAAAGAGGGGCAAGTATGAAGTCTGTTGGGGATGAGAGAGCTTGGGAAGTGAGTCAGTTGTTGTTCGCTGATGATACCGCGCTGGTGACTGATTCATGTGAGAAACTGCAGAAGCTGGTGACTGAGTTTGGTAAAGTGTGTGAAAGAAAAAAGTTAAGAGTAAATGTGAATAAGAGCAAGGTAATTAGGTACAGTAGGGTTGAGGGTCAAGTCAATTGGGAGGTAAGTTTGAATGGAGAAAAACTGGGGGAAGTAAAGTGTTTTAGATATCTGGGAGTGGATCTGGCAGCGGATGGAACCATGGGAGCGGAAGTGAATCAT
Organism: Panulirus ornatus; assembly: GCF_036320965.1. Lineage (NCBI taxonomy): Eukaryota > Metazoa > Arthropoda > Malacostraca > Decapoda > Palinuridae > Panulirus > Panulirus ornatus. The sequence goes on along the minus strand of NC_092248.1, from coordinate 20,791,148 downwards.
AGTGTGGGGGAGTGGGCGAAAATCCTGGGAGCCTTGAAGAATGTGTGGAAGTCGAGAACATTATCTCGTAAAGCAAAAATGGGTATGTTTGAAGGAATAGTGGTTCTAATAATGTTGTATGGTTGCGAGGCGTTGGCTATGGATAGAGTTGTGCGCAGGAGAATGGATGTGCTGGATATGAGATGTTTGCGGACAATGTGTGGTGTGAGGTGGTTTGATCGAGTAAGTAACGTAAGGGTAAGAGAGATGTGTGGAAATAAAAAGAGCGTGGTTGAGAGAGCAGAAGAGGGTGTTTTGAAATGGTTTGGGCACATGGAGAGAATGAGTGAGGAAAGATTGACCAAGAGGATAAATGTGTTGGAGGTGGAGGGAACGAGAAGTGGGAGACCAAAATGGAGGTGGAAAGATGGAGTGTAATTTGAGCACTCACTCTTATCCCCTTTGCCTTTGTACAATGGCACTATGCACGCATTCCGCCAATCCTCAGGCACCTCACCATGAGTCATACATACATTAAATAACCTTACCAACCAGTCAACAATACAGCCACCCCCTTTTTTAATAAATTCCACTGCAATACCATCCAAACCTGCTGCCTTGCCGGCTTTCATCTTCCGCAATGCTTTTACTACCTCTTCTCTTTTTACCAAATCATTTTCCCTAACCCTCTCACTTTGCACACCACCTCGACCAAGACACGATATATCTGCCACTCTATCATCAAACACATTCAACAAACCTTCAAAATACTCACTCCATCTCCTTCTCACATCACCACTACTTGTTATCACCTCCCCATTAGCGCCCTTCACTGAAGTTCCCATTTGCTCCCTTGTCTTACGCACTTTATTTACCTCCTTCCAGAACATCTTTTTATTCTCCCTAAAATTTAATGATACTCTCTCACCCCAACTCTCATTTGCCCTCTTTTTCACCTCTTGCACCTTTCTCTTGACCTCCTGTCTCTTTCTTTTATACATCTCCCACTCAATTGCATTTTTTCCCTGCAAAAATCGTCCAAATGCCTCTCTCTTCTCTTTCACTAATAATCTTACTTCTTCATCCCACTACTCACTACCCTTTCTAATCAACCCACCTCTCACGCTTCTCATGCCACAAGCATCTTTTGCACACTCCATCACTGATTCCCTAGATGCATCCCATTCCTCCCCCACTCCCCTTACTTCCATTGTTCTCACCTTTTTCCATTCTGTACTCAGTCTCTCCTGGTACTTCCTCTCACAAGTCTCCTTCCCAAGCTCACTTACTCTCACCACCCTCTTCACCCGAACATTCACTCTTCTTTTCTGAAAACCCATACAAATCTTCACCTTAGCCTCCACAAGATAATGATCAGACATCCCTCCAGTTGCACCTCTCAACACATTAACATCCAAAAGTTTCTCTTTCGCGCGCCTGTCAATTAACACGTAATCCAATAACGCTCTCTGGCCATCTCTCCTACTTACATACGTATACTTATGTATATCTCGCTTTTTAAACCAGGTATTCCCAATCACCAGTCCTTTTTTAGCACTTATATATATATATATATATATATATATATATATATATATATATATATATATATATATATATATATTTATATCCCTGGGGATAGGGGAGAAAGAATACTTCCCATGAATTCCATGCGTGTCGTAGAAGGCGACTAAAAGGGAAGGGAGCGGGGCGGCTGGAAATCCTCCCCTCTCGGTTTTTTTTCTTAATTTTCCAAAAGAAGGAACAGAGAAGGGGGCCAGGTGAGGATATTCCCTCAAAGGTCCAGTCGTTTGTTCTTAACGCTATATATATATATATATATATATATATATATATATATATATATATATATATATATATATATATATATATATATATAAATATATATGTATATATATATAAATATGTATATATATATATATATATATATATATATATATATATATATATATATATATATATATATATATATATATATATATATATATATATATATATATATATATATATATATATATATATATATATATATATATATAAATGCGGAGGTGATAACAAGTAGTGGTGATGTGAGAAGGAGATGGAGTGAGTATTTTGAAGGTTTGTTGAATGTGTTTGATGATAGAGTGGCAGATATAGGGTGTTTTGGTCGAGGTGGTGTGCAAAGTGAGAGGGTTAGGGAAAATGATTTGGTAAACAGAGAAGAGGTAGTAAAAGCTTTGCGGAAGATGAAAGCCGGCAAGGCAGTAGTTTTGAATGGTATTGCAGTGGAATTTATTAAAAAAGGGGGTGACTGTATTATTGACTGGTTGGAAAGGTTATTTAATGTATGTATGACTCATGGTGAGGTGCCTGAGGATTGGCGGAATGCGTGCATAGTGCCATTGTACAAAGGCAAAGGGGATAAGAGTGAATGCTCAAATTACAGAGGTATAAGTTTGTTGAGTATTCCTGGTAAATTATATGTGAGGATGAAGGCATGTACAGAGCATCAGATTGGGGAGGAGCAGTGCTATTTCAGAAGTGGTAGAGGATGTGTGGATCAGGTGTTTGCTTTGAAGAATGTATGTGAAAAATACTTAGAAAAGCAAATGGATTTGTATATAGCATTTATGGATCTGGAGAAGGCATATGATAGGGTTGATAGAGATGCTCTGTGGAAGGTATTAAGAATATATGGTGTTGGAGGCAAGTTGTTAGAAGCAGTGAAAAGTTTTTATCGAGGATGTAAGGCATGTGTACGTGTAGGAAGAGAGGAAAGTGATTGGTTCTTAGTGAATGTAGGTTTGCGGCAGGGGTGTGTGATGTCTCCATGGTTGTTTAATTTGTTTATGGATGGGGTTGTTAGGGAGGTAAATGCAAGAGTTTTGGAAAGAGGGGCAAGTATGAAGTCTGTTGGGGATGAGAGAGCTTGGGATGTGAGTCAGTTGTTGTTCGCTGATGATACAGCGCTGGTGGGTGATTCATGTGAGAAACTGCAGAAGCTGGTGACTGAGTTTGGTAAAGTGTGTGAAAGAAGGAAGTTAAGAGTAAATGTGAATAAGAGCAAGGTTATTAGGTACAGTAGGGTTGAGGGTCAAGTCAATTGGGAGGTAAGTTTGAATGGAGAAAAACTGGAGGAAGTGAAGTGTTTTAGATATCTGGGAGTGGATCTGGCAGCGGATGGAACCATGGAAGCGGAAGTGGATCATAGGGTGGGGGAGGGGGCGAAAATCCTGGGAGCCTTGAAGAATGTGTGGAAGTCGAGAGCATTATCTCGGAAAGCAAAAATGGGTATGTTTGAAGGAATAGTGGTTCCAACAATGTCGTATGGTTGCGAGGCGTGGGCTATGGATAGAGTTGTGCGCAGGAGGATGGATGTGCTGGAAATGAGATGTTTGAGGACAATGTGTGGCGTGAGGTGGTTTGATCGAGTAAGTAACGTAAGGGTAAGAGAGATGTGTGGAAATAAAAAGAGCGTGGTTGAGAGAGCAGAAGAGGGTGTTTTGAAATGGTTTGGGCACATGGAGAGAATGAGTGAGGAAAGATTAACCAAGAGGATATATGTGTCGGAGGTAGAGGGAACGAGGAGAAGTGGGAGACCAAATTGGAGGTGGAAAGATGGAGTGAAAAAGATTTTGTGTGATCGGGGCCTGAACATGCAGGAGGGTGAAAGGCAGGCAAGGAATAGAGTGAATTGGATCGATGTGGTATACCGGGGTTGACGTGCTGTCAGTGGATTGAATCAGGGCATATGAAGCGTCTGGGGTAAACCATGGAAAGCTGTGTATGTATGTATATTTGCGTGTGTGGACGTATGTATATACATGTGTATGGGGGTGGGTTGGGCCATTTCTTTCGTCTGTTTCCTTGCGCTACCTCGCAAACTCGGGAGACAGCGACAAAGGAAATATATATATATATATATATATATATATATATATATATATATATATATATATATATATATATAGATCGTTCTTGGGATGGCGTTGATATGACCATTCAGTTGCCCGGATAGTCTCACCTAACATAAAGAAAAAACAAACAAACAAACAAACAAACAAAGCTTCTCCGTACACACCATCAGCGTCACTCACAGACCATCCATGCTCCCACCTGCATCATCCATGCTCCCACCTACATCATCCATGCTTCCACCTGCACCATCCATCCTCCCACCTACACCATCCATGCTCCCACCTACACCATCCATGCTCCCACCTACACCATCCATGCTCCCAGCTACACCATCCATGCTCCCACCTACACCATCCATGCTCCTACCTACACCATCCATGCTCCTACCTGCACCATCCATGCTCCTACCTGCACCATCCATGCTCCCACCTACACCATCCATTCTCCCACCTACCTACATCATCCATACCCCCACCTACACCATCCATGCTTCCATCCACGCCATCCATGCTCCCACCAACACCATGTGATCCCACCCACACCATCCATGCTTCCACCCACACCATCCATGCTCCCACCAACACCATGTGATCCCACCCACACCATCCATGCCTCCACCCACACCATCCATGCTCCCACCAACACCATGTGATCCCACTCACACCATCCATGCTTCCACCCACACCATTCATGCTCCCACCAACACCATGTGATCCCACCCACACCATCCATGTCTCCACACACACCATTCATGCTCCCACCAACACCATGTGATCCCACCCACACCATCCATGCCTCCACCCACACCATTCATGCTCCCACCAACACCATGTGATCCCACCCACACCATCCATGTCTCCACACACACCATTCATGCTCCCACCAACACCACGAACGCTCCTACCCACACCATGCATTGCACCACACCACCCTGACTGTCGCCTCTTTCACATCTCCCATCTTTGTCCATGGAAACAATGAGAGGACACGTTACAAGTTCCACCTCGGCAAACATTTGATCTGGCAAATGCATTTTTTAACCCCGTGGGCATATATCCTGCTGGTGTGTGGCTCAACCCACGCACACCCTGAAAACTCCTTCATACGTTCCCGTAATAACCACAGCCGGCGTTCGTAAAGCCGCTGCTCACAGGGTGAAAAGAGAGAGAGAGAGAGAGAGAGAGAGAGAGAGAGAGAGAGAGAGAGAGAGAGAGAGAGAGAGAGAGAGAGAGAGAGAGAGAGAGAGAGGCAGCGACTGAAATGTGCAATAAGCTGCGTCAGGACACATTTGCCGGATGGACAGGTGTTGAAAAAAGAGAGAGAGAGAGAGAGAGAGAGAGAGAGAGAGAGAGAGAGAGAGAGAGAGAGAGAGAGAGAGAGAGAGAGAGAGAGAGAGAGAGAGAGAGAGAGAGAGAGAGAGAGAGAGAGAGAGAGAGAGAGAGAGAGAGAGAGAGAGAGAGAGAGAGAGAAGTAAAAGTGTGAATTAAAATCTCTTGAATTTGAAATTTCTCTCAAATCTCATCGCGCGCGGGGGGTAGGTAGTACCTGCAAACGAGTAACGGCGATGAGGTGTTGCCTCGAGAGAGAATCAGCGTGTCGTGCCGCCCGAGAGAGAGAGAGAGAGAGAGAGAGAGAGAGAGAGAGAGAGAGAGAGAGAGAGAGAGAGAGAGAGAGAGAGACCCCGGACATCAGCGGGCTGGGTGAGAGGGGTCGACAGTGACGCGGTCGAGCTGTAGGTGATCACGGCTGGATTGACTGGAGTAAACTATCTGACACGTCCAGTCATGCTCTCGATCCACCCATGCTCCTCCAGTGGTCATGCAGTCTTCACCTAGAGATGTAATTATTCTTACCTCAAAAAAGTAATTGAGAAGGACGAAAAATCTGCTCCTGATGTTAGGGAAGAAACCCTGCACGTTTGACCTTTTGAAAGAGGATGTCCAGTTTATATCTTTTTCACCTTAAGTTTTACAACAAGACTTGAATTGAAATTTCTCTGAACGTCACTTGCACGCCTCGTCCACATTTCTGACACTGAGTGGAAAGCATTTAGGTAGGATCGTCCAGACACAGGACGTGTCCTGGTGTGCGTGTGTGTCTGTAGGTTCCGCATCGCACTTTCCGGGAGGAACATACAGTATATGTGTGAGTGTCACTTGCTGTGAACGTCTGTGGAATAAGATACATGCATAGAGGGATGGATCCATATGGTCTCAGAAGACTAGCAATACATTAATGGTATTATATGCCGGTTTTGTCTGTTTGTAGACACACCGAGGAAATTACTAGACGTATGACTAAACCCCATGCACAGTTGTCAATAGGTTATCCATTTCTCTGTTATCCATTTCCCTGACAGGAGAGAGATTTCTGGCTGCTCGGGTGATACATTTTCGGTAACATTCTAGAATTTGTTTTGCTTGTGCTTTAAAAAGCTATTCTGAAGGAACTAGCAGACGAATCTGTTAACATAGTTGATAAGCCACGTCCAACATGATTTCGGGAGGCATATGTTGTGTTATCTCATCACTAGGTTCACCTACTGGGCATGTAGATTATAATTTCCTCTGTGAAGCATTTTTCTATTGTCTTTCAAGGTTGTGGCAATTAACTTCTTTAGGTAAGTTATGACAATTAGCGACTATTCCCTGACAGAATACGTTGTGTTATGATAGATCTTGCCTGGTGACATCTCGTCACGTTTGTTGACAAGTGACACATTCTCCTCGTAAGCCAGTAATGAAGGAGCTTTTAGAAGGACTGGTCAGTAAGTGAAATCTTGACTCAAAGAAACCATTGTCAAGACATCCTTCGGTCTTCCTTGCGAGTTACTGTCAAGAGATAACAGACTCTCATACGAGCTCAGGGCAACCCTCCCGTTAAAAACCTCACCTTTCACAACAATCACGGTGACAGTGTATTCTTGTAGCCGCTTTCTGCCCTGTAAGACATCTTCCCTCGCAGCCACTAGTCCATTACCGTCAATATTCCCACACAACCACCAGCCCATCGCCGTCAGGATTCCCACACAACCACCAGTCCATTACCGTCAACATTCCCACACAACTCCAATCCATTACTGTCAACATTCCCACATAACCACTAGTCCATTGCTGTCAAAATTCCCACACAACCACCAGTCCATTACTGTCAATATATATATATATATATATATATATATATATATATATATATATATATATATATATATATATATATATATATATATATATATTATCCCTGGGGATAGGGGAGAAAGAATACTTCCCACGTATTCCCTGCGTGTCGTAGAAGGCGACTAAAAGGGGAGGGAGCGGGTGGCTAGAAATCCTCCCTTCTCTTTTTTTTCAATTTTCCAAAAGAAGGAACAGAGAAGGGGGCCAGGTGAGGATATTCCCTCAAAGGCCCAGTCCTCTGTTCTTAACGCTACCTCGCTAATGCGGGAAATGGCGAATAGTACGAAAGAAAGAAAAAAAAAAAATATATATATATATATATATATATATATATATATATATATATATATATATATATATATATATATATATATATATATATATATATATATATATATATATGAGAGTTGGGGTGAGAGAGTATCATTAAATTTTAGGGAGAATAAAAAGATGTTCTGGAAGGAGGTAAATAAAGTGCGTAAGACAAGGGAGCAAATGGGAACTTCGGTGAAGGGCGCAAGTGGGGAGGTGATAACAAGTAGTGGTGATGTGAGAAGGAGATGGAGTGAGTATTTTGAAGGTTTGTTGAATGTGTTTGATGATAGAGTGGCAGATATAGGGTGTTTTGGTCGAGGTGGTGTGCAAAGTGAGAGGGTTAGGGAAAATGATTTGGTAAACAGAGAAGAGGTAGTGAAAGCTTTGCGGAAGATGAAAGCCGGCAAGGCAGCAGGTTTGGATGGTATTGCAGTGGAATTTATTAAAAAAGGGGGTGACTGTATTGTTGACTGGTTGGTAAGGTTATTTAATGTATGTATGACTCATGGTGAGGTGCCTGAGGATTGGCGGAATGCGTGCATAGTGCCATTGTACAAAGGCAAAGGGGATAAGAGTGAGTGCTCAAATTACAGAGGTATAAGTTTGTTGAGTATTCCTGGTAAATTATATGGGAGGGTATTGAAAGAGAGGGTGAAGGCATGTACAGAGCATCAGATTGGGGAAGAGCAGTGTGGTTTCAGAAGTGGTAGAGGATGTGTGGATCAGGTGTTTGCTTTGAAGAATGTATGTGAGAAATACTTAGAAAAGCAAATGGATTTGTATGTAGCATTTATAGATCTAGAGAAGGCATATGATAGAGTTGATAGAGATGCTCTGTGGAAGGTATTAAGAATATATGGTGTGGGAGGCAAGTTGTTAGAAGCAGTGAAAAGTTTTTATCGAGGATGTAAGGCATGTGTACGTGTAGGAAGAGAGGAAAGTGATTGGTTCTCAGTGAATGTAGGTTTGCGGCAGGGGTGTGTGATGTCTCCATGGTTGTTTAATTTGTTTATGGATGGGGTTGTTAGGGAGGTAAATGCAAGAGTTTTGGAAAGAGGGGCAAGTATGAAGTCTGTTGGGGATGAGAGAGCTTGGGAAGTGAGTCAGTTGTTCGCTGATGATACAGCGCTGGTGGCTGATTCATGTGAGAAACTGCAGAAGCTGGTGACTGAGTTTGGAAAAGTGTGTGGAAGAAGAAAGTTAAGAGTAAATGTGAATAAGAGCAAGGTTATTAGGTACGGTAGGGTTGAGGGTCAAGTCAATTGGGAGGTGAGTTTGAATGGAGAAAAACTGGAGGAAGTGAAGTGTTTTAGATATCTGGGAGTGGATCTGGCAGCGGATGGAACCATGGAAGCGGAAGTGGATCATAGGGTGGGGGAGGGGGCGAAAATCCTGGGGGCCTTGAAGAATGTGTGGAAGTCGAGAACATTATCTCGGAAAGCAAAAATGGGTATGTTTGAAGGAATAGTGGTTCCAACAATGTTGTATGGTTGCGAGGCGTGGGCTATGGATAGAGTTGTGCGCAGGAGGATGGATGTGCTGGAAATGAGATGTTTGAGGACAATGTGTGGTGTGAGGTGGTTTGATCGAGTAAGTAACGTAAGGGTAAGAGAGATGTGTGGAAATAAAAAGAGCGTGGTTGAGAGAGCAGAAGAGGGTGTTTTGAAGTGGTTTGGGCACATGGAGAGGATGAGTGAGGAAAGATTGACCAAGAGGATATATGTGTCGGAGGTGGAGGGAACAAGGAGAAGAGAGAGACCAAATTGGAGGTGGAAAGATGGAGTGAAAAAGATTTTGTGTGATCGGGGCCTGAACATGCAGGAGGGTGAAAGGAGGGCAAGGAATAGAGTGAGTTGGAGCGATGTGGTATACCGGGGTTGACTTGCTGTCAGTGGATTGAAGCAGGGCATGTGAAGCGTCTGGGGTAAACCGTGGAAGGCTGTGTAGGTATGTATATTTGCGTGTGTGGACGTATGTATATACATGTGTATGGGGGGGGGGTTGGGCCATTTCTTTCGTCTGTTTCCTTGCGCTACCTCGCAAACGCGGGAGACAGCGACAAAGAATAATAAAAAAAAAAAAAATATAATATATAGAATATATATATATATATATATATATATATATATATATATATATATATATATATATATATATATATATATATATATATATATATATATATATATATATATATATATATATATATATATAAAAATATATATATATATATATATATATATATATATATATATATATATATATATATATATATATATATATATATATATATATATATATATATATATATATATATATATATATATATATATATATATATATTTTTTTTTTTTTTTTTTTTACTTTGTCGCTGTCTCCCGCGTTTGCGAGGTAGCGCAAGGAAACAGACGAAAGAAATGGCCCAACCCCCCCATACACATGTATATACATACGTCCACACACGCAAATATACATACCTACACAGCTTTCCATGGTTTACCCCAGACGCTTCACATGCCTTGATTCAATCCACTGACAGCACGTCAACCCCGGTATACCACATCACTCCAATTCACTCTATTCCTTGCCCTCCTTTCACCCTCCTGCATGTTCAGGCCCCGATCACACAAAATCTTTTTCACTCCATCTTTCCACCTCCAATTTGGTCTCCCTCTTCTCCTCGCTCCCTCCACCTCCGACACATATATCCTCTTGGTCAATCTTTCCTCACTCATTCTCTCCATGTGCCCAAACCACTTCAAAACACCCTCTTCTGCTCTCTCAACCACGCTCTTTTTATTTCCACACATCTCTCTTACCCTTACGTTACTCACTCGATCAAACCACCTCACACCACACATTGTCCTCAAACATCTCATTTCCAGCACATCCATCCTCCTGCGCACAACTCTATCCATAGCCCACGCCTCGCAACCATACAACATTGTTGGAACCACTATTCCTTCAAACATACCCATTTTTGCTTTCCGGGATAATGTTCTCGACTTCCACACATTCTTCAAGGCCCCCAGAATTTTCGCCCCCTCCCCCACCCTATGATCCACTTCCGCTTCCATGGTTCCATCCGCTGCCAGATCCACTCCCAGATATCTAAAACACTTCACTTCCTCCAGTTTTTCTCCATTCAAACTCACCTCCCAATTGACTTGACCCTCAACCCTACTGTACCTAATAACCTTGCTCTTATTCACATTTACTCTTAACTTTCTTCTTCCACACACTTTACCAAACTCAGTCACCAGCTTCTGCAGTTTCTCACATGAATCAGCCACCAGCGCTGTATCATCAGCGAACAACAACTGACTCACTTCCCAAGCTCTCTCATCCCCAACAGACTTCATACTTGCCCCTCTTTCCAAAACTCTTGCATTTACCTCCCTAACAACCCCATCCATAAACAAATTAAACAACCATGGAGACATCACACACCCCTGCCGCAAACCTACATTCACTGAGAACCAATCACTTTCCTCTCTTCCTACACGTACACATGCCTTACATCCTCGATAAAAACTTTTCACTGCTTCTAACAACTTTCCTCCCACACCATATATTCCTAATACCTTCCACAGAGCATCTCTATCAACTCTATCATATGCCTTCTCCAGATCCATAAATGCTACATACAAATCCATTTGCTTTTCTAAGTATTTCTCACATACATTCTTCAAAGCAAACACCTGATCCACACATCCTCTACCACTTCTGAAACCACACTGCTCTTCCCCAATCTGATGCTCTGTACATGCCTTCACCCTCTCAATCAATGCCCTCCCATATAATTTACCAGGAATACTCAACAAACTTATACCTCTGTAATTTGAGCACTCACTCTTATCCCCTTTGCCTTTGTACAATGGCACTATGCACGCATTCCGCCAATCCTCAGGCACTTCACCATGAGACATACATACATTAAATAACCTTACCAACCAGTCAACAATACAGTCACCCCCTTTTTTAATAAATTCCACTGCAATACCATCCAAACCTGCTGCCTTGCCGGCTTTCATCTTCCGCAAAGCTTTCACTACCTCTTCTCTGTTTACCAAATCATTTTCCCTAACCCTCTCACTTTGCACACCACCTCGACCAAAACACCCTATATCTGCCACTCTATATATACATATATATATATATATATATATATATATGTATATATATATATATATATATATATATATATATATATATATATATATATATATATATATATATATATATATATATATATATATATATATATGTAAAGTATATATATATATATATATATATATATATATATATATATATATATATATATATATATATATATATATATATATATATATATATATATATATATATATACATCTTTTCATTCATACTATTCGCCATTTCCCGCATTAGCGAGGTAGCGTTGAGAACAGAGGACTGGGCCCTTGAGGGAATATCCTCACCTGGGCCCCTTCTCTGTTCCCTCTTTTGGAAAATAAAAAAAAAAAAAAAGTGAGAGGGGAGGATTTCCAGCCCCCCGCTCCCTCCCCTTTTAGTCGCCTTCTACGACACGCAGGGAATACGTGGGAAGTATTCTTTCTCCCCTATCCCCAGGGATAATATATATATATATATATATATATATATATATATATATATATATATATATATATATATATATATATATATATATATATATATATTTTTTTTTTTTTTTTGCTTTGTCGCTGTCTCCCGCGTTTGCGAGGTAGCGCAAGGAAACAGACGAAAGAAATGGCCCAACCCACCCCCATACACATGCCTTGATTCAATCCACTGACAGCACGTCAACCCCGGTATACCACATCGCTCCAATTCACTCTATTCTTTGCCCTCCTTTCACCCTCCTGCATGTTCAGGCCCCGATCACACAAAATCTTTTTCACTCCATCTTTCCACCTCCAATTTGGTCTCCCTCTTCTTCTCGTTCCCTCCACCTATATATATATATATATATATATATATATATATATATATATATATCTATTTATTTTGCTTTGTCGCTGTCTCCCGCGTTTGCGAGGTAGCGCAAGGAAACAGACGATAGAAATGGCCCAACCCACCCCCATACACATGTATATACACACACGTCCACACACGCAAATATACATACCTATACATCACAATGTACACATATATATACACACACAGACACATACATATATACCCATGCACACAATTCACACTGTCTGCCTTTATTCATTCCCATCGCCACCTCACCACACATGGAATACCATCCCCCTCCCCCCTCATGTGTGCGCGGTAGCGCTAGGAAAAGACAACAAAGGCCTCATTCGTTCACACTCAGTCTCTAGCTGTCATGCAATAATGCCCGAAACCACAGCTCCCTTTCCACATCCAGGCCCCACACAGCTTTTCATGGTTTACCCTAGACGCTTCACATGCCCTGATTCAATCCACTGACAGCACGTCAACCCCGGTATACCACATCGATCCATATCACTCTATTCCTTGCCTGCCTTTCACCCTCCTGCATGTTCAGGCCCCGATCACTCAAAATCTTTTTCACTCCATCTTTCCACCTCCAATTTGGTCTCCCATTTCTCCTCGTTCCCTCCATCTCCGACACATATATCCTCTTGGTCAATCTTTCCTCACTCATTCTCTCCATGTGCCCAAACCATTTCAAAACACCCTCTTCTGCTCTCTCAACCACGCTCTTTTTATTTCCACACATCTCTCTTACCCTTACATTACTTACTCGATCAAATCACCTCACACCACACATTGTCCTCAAACATCTCATTTCCAGCACATCCACCCTCCTGCGCACAACTCTATCTATAGCCCATGCCTCGCAACCATACAACATTGTTGGAACCACTATTACTTCAAACATACCCATTTTTGCTTTCCGAGATAATGTTCTCGACTTCCACACATTCTTCAAGGCTCCCAGGATTTTCGCCCCCTCCCCCAACCTATGATTCACTTCCGCTTCCATGGTTCCATCCGCTGCCAGATCCACTCCCAGATATCTAAAACACTTTACTTCCTCCAGTTTTTCTCCATTCAAACTTACCTCCCAATTGACTTGACCCTCAACCTTACTGTACGTAATAACCTTGCTATTATTCACATTTACTCTTAACTTTCTTCTTTCACACACTTTACCAAACTCAGTCACCAGCTTCTGCAGTTTCTCACATGAATCAGCCACCAGCGCTGTATCATCAGCGAACAACAACTGACTCACTTCCCAAGCTCTATCATCCACAACAGACTTCATTCTTGCCCCTCTTTCCAAAACTCTTGCATTCACCTCCCTAACAACCCCATCCATAAACAAATTAAACAACCATGGAAATATATATATATAAAAGAAAGAGACAGGAGGTCAAGAGAAAGGTGCAAGAGGTGAAAAAAAGGGCAAATGAGAGTTGGGGTGAGAGAATATCATTAAATTTTAGGGAGAATAAAAAGATGTTCTGGAAGGAGGTAAATAGGGTGCGTAAGACAAGGGAGCAAATGGGAACTTCAGTGAAGGGCGTAAATGGGGAGGTGATAACAAGTAGCGGTGATGTGAGAAGGAGATGGAATGAGTATTTTGAAGGTTTGTTGAATGTGTCTGATGACAGAGTGGCAGATATAGGGTGTTTTGGTCGAGGTGGTGTGCAAAGTGAGAGGGTTAGGGAAAATGATTTGGTAAACAGAGAAGAGGTAGTAAAAGCTTTGCGGAAGATGAAAGCCGGCAAGGCAGCAGGTTTGGATGGTATTGCAGTGGAATTTATTAAGAAAGGGGGTGACTGTATTGTTGACTGGTTGGTAAGGTTATTTAATGTATGTATGACTCATGGTGAGGTGCCTGAGGATTGGCGGAATGCGTGCATAGTGCCATTGTACAAAGGCAAAGGGGATAAGAGTGAGTGCTCAAATTACAGAGGTATAAGTTTGTTGAGTATTCCTGGTAAATTATATGGGAGGGTATTGATTGAGAGGGTGAAGGCATGTACAGAGCATCAGATTGGGGAAGAGCAGTGCGGTTTCAGAAGTGGTAGAGGATGTGTGGATCAGGTGTTTGGTTTGAAGAATGTATGTGAGAAATACTTAGAAAAGCAAATGGATTTGTATGTAGCATTTATGGATCTGGAGAAGGCATATGATAGAGTTGATAGAGATGCTCTGTGGAAGGTATTAAGAATATATGGTGTGGGAGGCAAGTTGTTAGAAGCAGTGAAAAGTTTTTATCGAGGATGTAAGGCATGTGTACGTGTAGGAAGAGAGGAAAGTGATTGGTTCTCAGTGAATGTAGGTTTGCGGCAGGGGTGTGTGATGTCTCCATGGTTGTTTAATTTGTTTATGGATGGGGTTGTAAGGGAGGTAAATGCAAGAGTCCTGGAAAGAGGGGTAAGTATGAAGTCTGTTGGGGATGAGAGAGCTTGGGAAGTGAGTCAGTTGTTGTTCGCTGATGATACAGCGCTGGTGGCTGATTCATGTGAGAAACTGCAGAAGCTGGTGACTGAGTTTGGTAAAGTGTGTGGAAGAAGAAAGTTGAGAGTAAATGTGAATAAGAGCAAGGTTATTAGGTACAGTAGGGGTGAGGGTCAAGTCAATTGGGAGGTGAGTTTGAATGGAGAAAAACTGGAGGAAGTGAAGTGTTTTAGATATCTGGGAGTGGATCTGTCAGCGGATGGAACCATGGAAGCGGAAGTGGATCATAGGGTGGGGGAGGGGGCGAAAATTTTGGGAGCCTTGAAAAATGTGTGGAAGTCGAGAACATTATCTCGGAAAGCAAAAATGGGTATGTTTGAGGGAATAGTGGTTCCAACAATGTTGTATGGTTGCGAGGCGTGGGCTATGGATAGAGATGTGCGCAGGAGGATGGATGTGCTGGAAATGAGATGTTTGAGGACAATGTGTGGTGTGAGGTGGTTTGATCGAGTAAGTAACGTAAGGGTGAGAGAGATGTGTGGAAATAAAAAGAGCGTGGTTGAGAGAGCAGAAGAGGGTGTTTTGAAATGGTTTGGGCACATGGAGAGAATGAGTGAGGAGAGATTGACCAAGAGGATATATGTGTCGGAGGTGGAGGGAACGAGGAGAAGAGGGAGACCAAATTGGAGGTGGAAAGATGGAGTGAAAAAGATTTTGTGTGATCGGGGCCTGAACATGCAGGAGGGTGAAAGGAGGGCAAGAAATAGAGTGAATTGGAGTCATGTGGTATACAGGGGTTGACGTGCTGTCAGTGGATTGAAGCAAGGCATGTGAAGCGTCTGGGGTAAACCATGGAAAGCTGTGTAGGTATGTATATTTGCGTGTGTGGACGTGTGTATGTACATGTGTATGGGGGGGGGGTTGGGCCATTTCTTTCGTCTGTTTCCTTGCGCTACCTCGCAAACGCGGGAGACAGCGACAAAGTATAAAAAAAAAAAAAAAAAAAATATATATATATATATATATATATATATATATATATATATATATATATATATATATATATATATATCCCTGGGGATAGGGGAGAAAGAATACTTCCCACGTATTCCCTGCGTGTCGTAGAAGGCGACTAAAAGGGGAGGGAGCGGGTGGCTGGAAATCCTCCCCTCTCGTTTTTTTTTTTTTTTTTTAATTTTCCAAAAGAAGGAACAGAGAAGGGGGCCAGGTGAGGATTTTCCCTCTAAGGCCCAGTCCTCTGTTCTTAACGCTACCTCGCAAATGCGGGAAATGGCGAATCGTATGAAAAAAAAAAAAAAAATATATATATATATATATATATATATATATATATATATATATATATATATATATATATATATATATATATATATATATATATATACATCCACATCAAGGCCCCACAAAACTTTCCATGGATTAACCCAGACGCTTCGCATATAACATTGTTGGAACCACTATTCCTTCAAAAATACCCATTTTTGTTTTCCAAGATAACATTCTCGACTTCTACGCATTTTTCAACGCTCCCCGAACTTTTACCCCTGCCCCCATCTTGTGACTCACTTTCGGTTCCAGGGCTGTATCCGCTGCCAAATCCACTCCCAGATATCTAAAACACTTCACTCCCTCCAGTTTTTTTACATTCAAACTTACGTCCCAACTGACTTGTTCCTCAACCCTACTGTTCCTAATAACCTTGCTCTTATTCACATTTACTCTCATCTTTCCTCTTTCTCACAATTTACCAAACTTAGTCACCAGCTTCTGCAGTTTCTCACCCAAGTCAACCACCAGCGCTGTATCATCAGCAAACAACAACTGACTCTCTTCCCAAGCCCTCTGCTCCACAACAGACTGCATACTTGCCCCTCTCTCCAAAATTCTTGCATTCACCTCCCTGACAACCCCATCCATAAACAAACGAAACAACCATGGAGACATTACGCGCCCCTGCCGCAAACCGACATTCACTGAAAACCAATCCTTTTCCTCTCTTCCTACTCGTACAAATGCCTTACATCCTCGATAAAAACTTTGATTCTAGGAACTTGCCTCCCACACCATATACTCTTAATACCTTCCACAGAGCATCTGTATCAACTCGATCATATGCCCTCTCCAGATCCATAAATGCTAAATACAAATCTATTTGCTTTTCTAAGTATTTCTCACATACATTCTTCAAAGCAAGCACCTGATCCACGCATCCTCTACCACTACTGAAACCACACTGCTCTTCCCCAATCTGAGGTCCTGTACATGCCTTCACCCTCTCAGTCAACACCCTCCCATATAATTTTCCAGGAATGCTCAACAAACTTATACCTCTGTAATTTGAGCACTCACTTTTATTCCCTTTGGCTTTGTACAATGGCACTATGCATACGTTCAGCTAATCCTCAGGCACTTCACCATGAGCCATTCATACATTGAAGAACCTTACCAACCAGTCAACAATACAGTCACACCTTTTTTCAGTAAATCTCCCAGCAATACCATCCAAACCCGCTGCCTTGCCTGCCTTCATCTTCCGCAAAGCTTTCCCTACCCCTTCTCTCTTTACAAAATCATTCTCCCTGACCCTGTCACTTCGCACACCACCTCGATGAAAACACCCTATATCTGCCACTCTATCATCTAACACATTCAACAAACCTTAAAATACTCACTCCATCTCATTTTCATGTATATAAATATTTTTTTTTTTTTTTGCTTTGTCGCTGTCTCCCGCGTTTGCGAGGTAGCGCAAGGAAACAGACGAAAGAAATGGCCCAACCCACCCCCATACACATGTATATACATATGTCCACACACGCAAATATACATACCTACACAGCTTTCCATGGTTTACCCCAGACGCTTCACATGCCTTGATTCAATCCACTGACAGCACGTCAACCCCGGTATACCACATCGCTCCAATTCACTCTGTTCCTTACCCTCCTCTCACCCTCCTGCATGTTCAGGCCCCGATCACACAAAATCTTTTTCACTCCATCTTTCCACCTCCAATTTGGTCTCCCTCTTCTCCTCGTTCCCTCCACCTCCGACACATATATCCTCTTGGTCAATCTTTCCTCACTCATTCTCTCCATGTGACCAAACCATTTCAAAACACCCTCTTCTGCTCTCTCAACCACGCTCTTTTTATTTCCACACATCTCTCTTACGCTTACGTTACTTACTCGATCAAACCACCTCACACCACACATTGTCCTCAAACATCTCATTTCCAGCACATCCATCCTCCTGCGCACAACTCTATCCATAGTCCACGCCTCGCAACCATACAACATTGTTGGAACCACTATTCCTTCAAACATACCCATTTTTGCTTTCCGAGATAATGTTCTCGACTTTCACACATTCTTCAAGGCTCCCAGAAATTTCGCCCCCTCCCCCACCCTATGATCCACTTCCGCTTCCATGTTTCCATCCGCTGCCAGATCCACTCCCAGATATCTAAAACACTTCACTTCCTCCAGTTTTTCTCCATTCAAACTCACCTCCCAATTGACTTGACCCTCAACCCTACTGTACCTAATAACCTTGCTCTTATTCACATTTACTCTTAACTTTCTTCTTTCACACACTTTACCAAACTCAGTCACCAGCTTCTGCAGTTTCTCACATGAATCAGCCACCAGCGCTGTATCATCAGCGAACAACAACTGACTCACTTCCCAAGCTCTCTCATCCACAACAGACTTCATACTTGCCCCTCTTTCCAAAACTCTTGCATTCACCTCCCTAACAACCCCATCCATAAACAAATTAAACAACCATGGAGACATCACACACCCCTGCCGCAAACCTACATTCACTGAGAACCAATCACTTTCCTCTCTTCCTACACGTACACATGCCTTACATCCTCGATAAAAACTTTTCACTGCTTCTAACAACTTGCCTCCCACACCATATATTCTTAATACCTTCCACAGAGCATCTCTATCAACTCTATCATATGCCTTCTCCAGATCCATAAATGCTACATACAAATCCATTTGCTTTTCTAAGTATTTCTCACATACATTCTTCAAAGCAAACACCTGATCCACACATCCTCTACCACTTCTGAAACCACACTGCTCTTCCCCAATCTGATGCTCTGTACATGCCTTCACCCTCTCAATCAAAACCCTCCCATATGATTTACCAGGAATACTCAACAAACTTATACCTCTGTAATTTGAGCACTCACTCCTATCTCCTTTGCCTTTGTACAATGGCACTATGCACGCATTCCGCCAATCGTCAGGCACCTCACCATGAGTCATACATACATTAAATAACCTTACCAACCAGTCAACAATACAGTCACCCCCTTTTTTAATAAATTCCACTGCAATACCATCCAAACCTGCTGCCTTGCCGGCTTTCATCTTCCGCAAAGCTTTTACTACCTCTTCTCTGTTTACCAAATCATTTTCCCTAACCCTCGCACTTTGCATACCACCTCGACCAAAACACCCTATATCTGCCACTCTATCATCAAACACATTCAACAAACCTTCAAAATACTCACTCCATCTCCTTCTCACATCACCACTACTTGTTATCACCTCCCCATTTGCGCCCTTCACTGAAGTTCCCATTTGCTCCCTTGTCTTACGCACTTTATTTACCTCCTTCCAGAACATCTTTTTATTCTCCCTAAAATTTAATGATACTCTCTCACCCCAACTCTTATTTGCCCTTTTTTTCACCTCTTGCACCTTTCTCTTGACCTCCTGTGTCTTTCTTTTATACGTCTCCCACTCAATTTCATTTTTTCCCTGCAAAAATCGTCCAAATGCCTCTCTCTTCTCTTTCACTAATACTCTTACTTCTTCAACCCACCACTTTCTAATCAACCCACCTCCCACTCTCCTCATGCCACAAGCATCTTTTGCGCAATCCATCACTGATTCCCTAAATACATCCCATTCCTCCCCCACTCCCCTTACTTCCATTGTTCTCACCTTTTTCCATTCTGTACTCAGTCTCTCCTGGTACTTCCTCACACAAGTCTCCTTCCCAAGCTCACTTACTTATAAATATATATACATACATACATATATATATATATATATATATATATATATATATATATATATATATATATATATATATATATATATATATATATATATATATATATTTTTTTTTTTTCATACGATTCGCCATCTCCCGCATTAGCGAGGTTGCGTCAAGAACAGAGGACTAGACCATTGAGGGAGTATCCTCACCTGGCCCCCTTTCATGTTTTGGACAATCACATGTTTACCAAATGGCGTCCTAGCTTCGTCTCTTCGATGTATATCAACTGGCTGTTATATTCCCCTCCTGTGTCTCCCCTGATGATGTGATTATTACACGAAAGTGCACTTGGGAACTTTTCGTGTTTCATTTTCCCCGTGGACTCATAGGAATATCTTGATCACGCGCAAAATTGTGATCTTTTCCAATATATATATTCTAAACTTTCTAAAAGGGTAAACAGAAGAAGGAGTCACGCGGGAAGTGCTCATCCTCCTCGAAGGCTCAGATTGGGTGTCTAAATGTGTGTGGATGAAACCAAGATGAGAAAAATGAGAGATAGGTAGTATGTTTGAGGAAAGGAACCTGGATGTTTTGGCTCTGAGTGAAACGAAGCTCTAGGGTAAAGAGGAAGAGTGGTTTAGGAATGTCTTGGGAGTGAAGTCAGGGGTTATTGAGAGGACAAGAGCAAGGGAAGGAGTAGCACTACTCCTAAAACAGGAGTTGTGGGAGTATATGAATGAGTGTAAGAAAGTAAACTCTAGATTGATATGGGTAAAACTGAAAGTTGATGGAGAGAGACGGGTGATTATTGGTGCATCTGCACCTGGACATGAGAAGAAAGATCATGAGAGGCAAGTGTTTTGGGAGCAGCTGAATTAGTGTGTTTGTGGTTTTGATTAACGAGACCGGGTTATAGTGATGGGTGATTTGAATGCAAAGGTGAGTAATGTGGCAGTTCAGGGAATGATTGGTATACATGGGGTGTTCAGTGTTGTAAATGGAAATGGTGAGGAGCTTGTAGATTTATGTGCTGAAAAAGGACTGGTGATTGGGAATACCTGGTTTAAAAAGAGAGATATACATAAGTATACATATGTAAGTAGGAGAGATGGCCAGAGAGCTTTATTGGATTACGTGTTAACTGATAGGCGCGCGCAAGAGAGACTTTTGAATGTTAATGTGCTGAGTGGTGCAACTGGAGGGATGTCCGATCATTATCTTGTGGAGGCGAAGGTGAAGATTTGTAGAGTTTTTCAGAAAAGCGTGAATGTTGGGGTGAAGAGAGTTGTGAGAGTAAGTGAGCTTGGGAAGGAGACTTGTGTGAGGAAGTACCGGGAGAGACTGAGTACAAAATGGAAAAAGGAGAGAACAAAGGAGGTAGGGGGAGATGGGGGAGGAATGGGATGTATTTAGGGAAGCTGTGATGGGTTGCTTAAAAGATGTTTGTGGCATGAGAATCGTGGGAGGTGGGCAGATTAGAAAGGGTAGTGAGTGGTGGGATGAAGAAGTAAGATTGTTAGTGAAAGATAAGAGAGAGGCATTTGGACGATTTTTGCAGGGAAATAATGCAAATGAGTGGGAAATGTATAAAAGAAAGAGGCAGGAGTTCAAGAGAAAGGTGCAAGAGCTGAAAAAGAGGGCAAATGAGAGTTGGGTTGAGAGACTCTCATTAAATTTTAGGGAGAATAAAAAGATGTTTTGGAAGGAGGTAAATAAAGTGCATAAGACAAGGGAACAAATGGGAACTTCAGTGAAGGGGGCTAATGGAGAGGTGATAACAAATGGTGGTGGTGTGAGGAGATGGAGTGAGTATTTTGAAGGTTTGTTGAATGTTTTTGATGATAGAGTGGCAGATATAGGGTGTTTTGGTCGAGGTGCTGTGCAAAGTGAGAGGGTTAGGGAAAATGATTTGGTAAACAGAGGAGAGATAGTAAAAGCGTTGCGGAAGATGAAAGCCGGTAAGGCAGCGGGTTTGGATGGTATTGCAGTGGAATTCATCAAAAAAGGGGGTGACTGTATTGTTGACCGGCTGGTAAGGTTATTTAATGTATGTATGACTCATGGTGATGTGCCTGAGAATTGGCGGAATGCGTGCATAGTGCCATTGTACAAAGGCAAAGGGGACAAAGGCTAGTGCTAAAATTATAGAGGTATAGGTTTGTTGAATATTCCTAGGAAATTATATGGGAGGGTATTGATTGAGAGGGTGAAAGCCTGTACAGAGCATCAGATTGGGGAAGAGCAGTGTCGTTTCAGAAGTGGTAGAGAATGTGTGGATCAGGTGTTTGCTTTGAAGAGTGTATGTGAGAAATACTTAGAAAAGCAAATGGATTTGTATGTAGCATTTATGGATCTGGAGAAGGCATATGATAGAGTTGATAGAGATGCTCTGTGGAAGGTATTAAGAATATATGGTTTGGGAGTCAAGTTCTTAGAAGCAGTGAAAAGTTTTTATCGAAGATGTAAGGCTTGTGTACGTGTAGGAAGACAGGAAAGTGATTGGTTCTTAGTGAATGTAGGTTTGCGGCAGGGGTGTGTAATGTCTCTATGATTGTTTAATTTGTTTATGGATGAGGTTGTCAGGGAGGTAAATGCAAGAGTTTTGGAAAGATGGGCAAGCATTCAGTCTGTTGTGGATGAGAGAGCTTGGGAGGTGAGTCAGTTGTTGTTCGCTGATGATACACCGCTGGTGGCTGATTCATGTGAGAAACTGCAGAAGCTGGTGACTGAGTTTGGTAAAGTGTGTGAAAGAAGAAAGTTGAGAGTAAATGTGAATAAGAGCAAGGTTATTAGGTACAGTAGGGTTGAGGGTCAAGTCAATTGGGAGTTAAGTTTGAATGGAGAAAAACTGGAGGAAGTAAAATGTTTTAGATATCTGGGAGTGAATTTAGCAGCGGATGGAACCATGGAAGCGGAAGTGAATCATAGGGTGGGGAGGTGTCGAAAATTCTGGGAGCCTTGAAGAATGTGTGGAAGTCGAGAACATTATCTCGGAAAGCAAAAATGGGTATGTTTGAAGGAATAGTGGTTCCAACAATGTTGTATGGTTGCGAGGCGTGGGCTATGGATAGAGTTGTGCGAAGGAGGGTGGATGTGCTTGAAATGAGATGTTTGAGGACAATATATGGTGTGAGGTGGTTTGATCGAGTAAGTAATTATAGGGTAAGAGAGATGTGTGGAAATAAAAAGAGCGTAGTTGAGAGAGCAGAAGAGGGTGTTTTGAAATGGTTTGGTCACATGGAGAGAATGAGTGAGGAAAGATTGACCAAGAGGATATATATGTCAGAGGTGGAGGGAACGAGGAGAAGTGGGAGACCAAATTGGAGGTGGAAAGATGGAGTGAAAAAGATTTTGAGTGATCGGGGCCTGAGCATGTAGGAGGGTGAAAGGCGTGCAAGGAATAGAGTGAATTGGAACGATGTGGTATACCGGGGTCGACGTGCTGTCAATGAATTAAACCAGGGCATGTAAAGCGTCTGGGGGAAATCATGGAAAGTTGTGAGGGGCCTGGATGTGGAAAGGGAGCTGTGGTTTCGGTGGATTATTACATGACAGCTAGAGACTGAGTGTGAACAAATGGGGCCTTTGTTGTCTTTTCTAGCGCTACCTCACACACATGAGGGGGGAGTGGTTTGTTATTTCATGTGTGGCGAGGTGGCGATGGGAATGAATAAAGGCAGACAGTATGAATTAAGTACATGTTTATATATGTATATGTCTGTATGTGTATATATATGTATACGTTGAGATGTATAGGTATGTATACTTGCGTGTGTGGACGTGTATGTATATACATGTGTATGTGGGTGGGTTGGGCCATTCTTTCGTCTGTTTCCTTGCGCTACCTTGCTAACGCGAGAGACAGCGACAAAGCAATATATATATATATATATATATATATATAAATATATATATATATATATATATATATATATATATATATATATATATATATATATATATATATATATATATATATATATATATATATAATATATATATATATATATATATATATATATATATATATATATATATATATATATATATATATATATATATCTATCACAATGACATTCAAGTAAATTCATGTTGTCGTTTTATGAGTAAATACTCCAGGTACGTGCCTAACCTGTTTGTTGATTGTAATCATGATAATAATCATTCGTAGTTCAGGTTCAACATAATGTTATGACAAGGTTTCAGGCAAGTGAGAAATTCTGGACTGATCTCTCTCACAAATGCTGAATGTCGAAATGAAAGCCAAGAGAGTGAGACGGTTCTCATAATGATATACTTATCACAGACTGTGATGGTCTTTGTGTCTTACCATGACATTTTCAATTTTTCACACAGACCACAAGAAAAATATTCCCGTTTAGATATAAAAAAAAGGATTGCATCCACACTTTTGTGCTTCAGTATTAGCCTGCTCGATTTTATATTTGATTCAAGCATTTATGGTAAGGTTCCTCTTCTTAATCGCTTATTTTTTTTATCTAACTTCACCAAACATGAAGGGGGAAGGTATACATACACACACACACACACATATATATATATATATATATATATATATATATATATATATATATCCGTGTGTCACTAATTGAGAACTTGTATGGTTTCATCTTAAGCTTCATGGTTAGGTAACTAAAAGTACTCTGACACCCACCGTATTACCGTATTTCAATGTTACTTAAAGACGACCTTTTGATGAATCTTCGTTCAGTTATATACATGTTAGTTAACAATATGGTGAAGCTCTCACTCATTCAGGAGTCTTAACTGCTCCTATGGATGCCACTAGCTTACCAAAGCGTCTGTCGATAAACGTAACGACAGATCTCAAAGCAAACTATATTTTGGACAGCATCATGTGTGCTAAGATAACCGGTCCTCCTGCCGCTCCTGTTGAGCCCAAACGCTGTAATATTAACTCGATAACGACCATGTTATGTCCTCAAGTTCATCCAGCCTTCCCTCCTTTTTTTACCTGCGTCGTGTAAGTTCCGTACGTACAGAACGATTAGAGGAAGTCATTCATTTCTTGAATGTTTGATACCTGCCATTCATCACATAGCACTCCATCTTTCTTTTGAGTGTGAGCGTTAGTAATTTCCTCTTGCCTTTCAATGTACGTTACTTTATACGTGAGGAACACCACGGGGCATCCTGTCAAACAGGGGTACACTTAGACAAGCAATTAACTCCTCATGTCAGGGAACCACTTAGGAAATTGCGGTGATAATAGCAAAGAAAACGAAAAAAAAAAAAACATTATTTCAAAGTTTCTAATTCAGCAAACACTAACTCAGACGTGTGTGCCTTTGAAGAGTTTATGAGACGGAAGAAAAGAAACCCAAAACCAAATCATCATTTGGCCTCCATGAAACGACGAATTGTTTCTATAATGTTAGAAAGAATTTCTCGTTATTCCTCCGACAGTCATTTCTGGCGGTATAAGTTACCTGGGAACGTAAACACGTAGATATTTCATAATAACGAGGCGGAAACTTCATGGGATTTGTTCCTAGGTTAACAACAGCTTCTATGATATAATTCAAGATTTTTCTGAATTTACTTAAACGTAGTACGACCGTGAAACTACAGTTATATATATAAATATATATATATATATATATATATATATATATATATATATATATATATATATATATATATATATATATATATATATATATATATTGGTGCATATGCACCTGGGCATGAGAAGAAAGATCATGAGAGTCAAGTGTTTTGGGAGCAGCTGAATGAGTGTATAAGTGGTTTTGATGCACGAGACCGGGTTATAGTGATGGGTGATTTGAATGCAAAGGTGAGTAATGTGGCAGTTGAGGGAATAATTGGTATACATGGGGTGTTCAGTGTTGTAAATGGAAATGGTGAAGAGCTTGTAGATTTATGTGCTGAAAAAGGACTGATGATTGGGAATACCTGATTTAAAAAGCGAGATATACATAAGTATACTTATGTAAGTAGGAGAGATGGCCAGAGAGCGTTATTGGATTACGTGTTAATTGACAGGCGTGCGAAAGAGAGACTTTTGGATGTTAATGTGCTGAGAGGTGCAGCTGGAGGGATGTCTGATCATTATCTTGTGGAGGCTAAGGTGAAGATTTGTATGGGTTTTCAGAAAAGAAGAGTGAATGTTGGGGTGAAGAGGGTGGTGAGAGTAAGTGAGCTTGGGAAGGAGACCTGTGTGAGGAAGTACCAGGAGAGACTGAGTACAGAATGGAAAAAGGTGAGAACAAGGGAAGTAAGGGGAGTGGGGGAGGAATGGGATGTATTTAGGGAATCAGTGATGGATTGCGCAAAAGATGCTCGTGGCATGAGAAGAGTAGGAGGTGGGTTGATTAGAAAGGGTAGTGAGTGGTGGGATGAAGAAGTAAGAGTGTTAGTGAAAGAGAAGAGAGAGGCATTTGGACGATTTTTGCAGGGAAAAAATGCAATTGAGTGGGAGATGTATAAAAGAAAGACAGGAGGTCAAGAGAAAGGTGCAAGAGGTGAAAAAAAGGGCAAATGAGAGTTCGGGTGAGAGAGTATCATTAAATTTTAGGGAGAATAAAAAGATGTTCTGGAAGGAGGTAAATAAAGTGCGTAAGACAAGGGAGCAAATGGGAACTTCAGTGAAGGGCGCAAATGGGGAGGTGATAACAAGTAGTGGTGATGTGAGAAGGAGATGGAGTGAGTATTTTGAAGGTTTGTTGAATGTGTTTGATGATAGAGTGGCAGATATAGGGTGTTTTGGTCGAGGTGGTGTGCAAAGTGAGAGGGTTAGGGAAAATGATTTGGTAAACAGAGAAGAGGTAGTGAAAGCTTTGCGGAAGATGAAAGCCGGCAAGGCAGCAGGTTTGGATGGTATTGCAGTGGAATTTATTTAAAAAGGGGGTGACTGTATTGTTGACTGGTTGGTAAGGTTATTTAATGTATGTATGACTCATCGTGAGGTGCCTGAGGATTGGAGGAATGCGTGCATAGTGCCATTGTACAAAGGCAAAGGGGATAGGAGTGAGTGCTCAAATTACAGAGGTATAAGTTTGTTGAGTATTCCTGGTAAATTATATGGGAGGGTATTGATTGAGAGGGTGAAGGCATGTACAGAGCATCAGATTGGGGAAGAGCAGTGTGGTTTCAGAAGTTGTAGAGGATGTGTGGATCAGGTGTTTGCTTTGAAGAATGTATGTGAGAAATACTTAGAAAAGCAAATGGATTTGTATGTAGCATTTATGGATCTGGAGAAGGCTTATGATAGAGTTCATAGAGATGTTCTGTGGAAGGTATTAAGAATATATGGTGTGGGAGGAAAGTTGTTAGAAGCAGTGAAAAGTTTTTATCGAGGATGTAAGGCATGTGTACGTGTAGGAAGAGAGGAAAGTGATTGGTTCTCAGTGAATGTAGGTTTGCGGCAGGGGTGTGTGATGTCTCCATGGTTGTTTAATTTGTTTATGGATGGGGTTGTTAGGGAGGTAAATGCAAGAGTTTTGGAAAGAGGGGCAAGTATGAAGTCTGTTGGGGATGAGAGAGTTTGGGAAGTGAGTCAGTTGTTGTTCGCTGATGATACAGCGCTGGTGGCTGATTCATGTGAGAAACTGCAGAAGCTGGTGACTGAGTTTGGTAAAGTGTGTGGAAGAAGAAAGTTAAGAGTAAATGTGAATAAGAGCAAGGTTATTAGGTACAGTAGGGTTGAGGGTCAAGTCAATTGGGAGGTGAGTTTGAATGGAGAAAAACCTGGAGGAAGTGAAGTGTTTTAGATATCTGGGAGTGGATCTGGCAGCGGATGGAACCATGGAAGCGGAAGTGGATCATAGGGTGGGGGAGGGGGCGAAAATTCTGGGGGCCTTGAGGAGTGTGTGGAAGTCGAGAACATTATCTCGGAAAGCAAAAATGGGTATGTTTGAAGGAATAGTGGTTCCAACAATGTTGTATGGTTGCGAGGCGTGGGCTATGGATAGAGTTGTGCGCAGGAGGATGGATGTGCTGGAAATGAGATGTTTGAGGAAAATGTGTGGTGTGAGGTGGTTTGATCGAGTGAGTAACGTAAGGGTAAGAGAGATGTGTGGAAATAAAAAGAGCGTGGTTGAGAGAGCAGAAGAGGGTGTTTTGAAGTGATTTGGGCACATGGAGAGAATAAGTGAGGAAAGATTGACCAAGAGGATATATGTGTCGGAGGTGGAGGGAACGAGGAGAAGAGGGAGACCAAATTGGAGGTGGAAAGATGGAGTGAAAAAGATTTTGTGTGATCGGGGCCTGAACATGCAGGAAGGTGAAAGGAGGGCAAGGAATAGAGTGAATTGGAGCGATGTGGTATACCGGGGTTGACGTTCTGTCAGTGGATTGAATCAAGGCATGTGAAGAGTCTGGGGTAAACCATGGAAAGCTGTGTAGGTATGTATATTTGCGTGTGTGGACGTATGTATATACATGTGTATGGGGGGGGGGGGTTGGGCCATTTCTTTCGTCTGTTTCCTTGCGCTACCTCGCAAACGCGGGAGACAGCGACAAAGTATAATAAAAAAAATTAAAAAAAAATATATATATATATATATATATATATATATATATATATATATATATATATATATATATATATATATATATATATATATATATATATATATATATATGTAAATGTAAATGTGAATAAGAGCAAGGTTATTAGGTACAGTAAGGTTGAGGGTCAAGTCAATTGGGAGGTAAGTTTGAATGGAGAAAAACTGGAGGAAGTAAAGTGCTTTAGATATCTGGGAGTGGATCTGGCAGCGGATGGAACCATGAAAGTGGAAGTGAATCATAGGGTGGGGGAGGGGGCGAAAATCCTGGGAGACTTGAAGAATGTGTGGAAGTCGAGAACATTATCTCGGAAAGCAAAAATGGCTATGTTTGAAGGAATAGCGGTTCCAACAATGTTGTATGGTTGCGAGGCGTGGGCTATGGATAGAGTTGTGCTGAGGAAGGTGGATGTGCTGGAAATGAGATGTTTGAGGACAATATGTGGTGTGAGGTCGTTTGATCGAGTAAGTAATGTAAGGGTAAGAGAGATGTGTGGAAATAAAAAGAGCGTGGTTGAGAGAGCAGAAGAGGGTGTTTTGAAATGGTTTGGGCACATGGAGAGAATGAGTGAGGAAAGATTGACCAAGAGGATATATATGTCAAAGGTGGAGGGAACGAGGAGAAGTGGGAGACCAAATTGGAGGTGGAAAGATGGAGTGAAAAAGATTTTGAGTGATCGGGGCCTGAACATGCAGGAGGGTGAAAGGCGGGCAAGGAATACAGTGAATTGGATCGATGTGGTATACCGGGATCGACGTGCTGTCAGTGGATTGAATCAGGGCATGTGAAGCGTCTGGGGTAAATCATGGAAAGTTGTGTGGGGCCTGGATGTGGAAAGGGAGCTGTGGTTTCGGGCATTATTACATGACAGCTAGAGACTGAGTGTGAACGAATGGGGCCTTTGTTGTCTTTACCTAGCGCTACCTCGTACACATGAGGGGGAAGGGGGATGTTATTCCATGTGTGACGATGTGGCGATGGGACTAGATAAAGGCAGACTATGAATTATGTACATGTGTATGTATGTATATGTCTGTGTGTGTAGATATCTGTGTACATTGAAATGTATAGGTATGTATATTTGCGTGTGTGGACGTGTATGTATATACATGTGTATGTGGGTGGGTTGGGCCTTTCTTTCGTCTGTTTCCTTGCGCTACCTCGCAAACGCGGGAGACAGCGGCAAAGCAAAATATAAATAAATAATGTATATATATATATATATATATATATATATATATATATATATATATATATATATATATATATATATATATATATATATATATATATATATATATATATATATGGGAGGCAAGTTGTTAGAAGCAGTGAAAAGTTTTTATCGAGGATGTAAGGCATGTGTACGTGTAGGAAGAGAGGAAAGTGATTGGTTCTCAGTGAATGTAGGTTTGCGGCAGGGGTGTGTGATGTCTCCATGGTTGTTTAATTTGTTTATGGATGGGGTTGTTAGGGAGGTAAATGCAAGAGTCTTGGAAAGAGGGGCAAGTATGAAGTCTGTTGGGGATGAGAGAGCTTGGGAAGTGAGTCAGTTGTTGTTCGCTGATGATACAGCGCTGGTGGCGGATTCATGTGAGAAACTGCAGAAGCTGGTGACGGAGTTTGGTAAAGTGTGTGGAAGAAGAAAGTTAAGAGTGAATGTGAATAAGAGCAAGGTTATTAGGTACAGTAGGGTTGAGGGTCAAGTCAATTGGGAGGTGAGTTTGAATTGAGAAAAACTGGAGGAAGTGAAGTGTTTTAGATATCTGGGAGTGGATCTGTCAGCGGATGGAACCATGGAAGCGGAAGTGGATCATAGGGTGGGGGAGGGGGCGAAAATTTTGGGAGCCTTGAAAAATGTGTGGAAGTCGAGAACATTATCCCGGAAAGGAAAAATGGGTATGTTTGAAGGAATAGTAGTTCCAACAATGTTGTATGGTTGCGAGGCGTGGGCTATGGATAGAGTTGTGCGCAGGAGGATGGATGTGCTGGAAATGAGATGTTTGAGGACAATGTGTGGTGTGAGGTGGTTTGATCGAGTAAGTAACGTAAGGGTAAGAGAGATGTGTGGAAATAAAAAGAGCGTGGTTGAGAGAGCAGAAGAGGGTGTTTTGAAATGGTTTGGGCACATGGAGAGAATGAGTGAGGAAAGATTGACCAAGAGGATATATGTGTCGGAGGTGGAGGGAACGAGGAGAAGAGGGAGACCAAATTGGAGGTGGAAAGATGGAGTGAAAAGGATTTTGTGTGATCGGGGCCTGAACATGCAGGAGGGTGAAAGGAGGGCAAGGAATAGAGTGAATTGGAGCGATGTGGTATACAGGGGTTGACGTGCTGTCAGTGGATTGAATCAAGGCATGTGAAGCGTCCGGGGTAAACCATGGAAAGCTGTGTAGGTATGTATATTTGCGTGTGTGGACGTGTGTATGTACATGTGTATGGGGGGGTTGGGCCATTTCTTTCGTCTGTTTCCTTGCGCTACCTCGCAAACGCGGGAGACAGCGACAAAGTATAAAAAAGAAAAAAAGAAAAATATATATCTATATATATATATATATATATATATATATATATATATATATATATATATATATATATATATATATATATATATATATATATATATATAAATATAAATATATTCCTGTGAGTCCACGGGAAAAATGAGACACGATAAGTTCCCAAGTGCACTTTCGTGTAATAATCACATCATCAGGGGAGACACAAGACAGAAATGTAACAGTCAGTTGATATACATCGAAGAGACGAAGCTAGGACGCCATTTGGTAAACATGTGATTGTCCAAAACATACAACGAGCGTTCATAAACTTATCATTTTACAAATTTTATCAACAGTAAGGTTATCTAATTTGAATAGGCCACCACTAATATTAAGATTATAATTCTTTGTGTATATAATGATAGAAGATTCAATGATATTTCTCTTGGTAATAGAGTTAGAGTTAATAACTGAGATGGCATTACTCTAGTCAATACAATGATCATAGTTTTTAACGTGATTAAACAAGGCATTTGATTCTTGTCCCGTTCTTATACTATATTCATGTTGCTTAAGTCTAACAGAAAGATCCTTACCAGTCTGACCAGCGTAAAATTTATCACAGTTTCCGCAAGGCAATTTATAGATGCATCCAAGAGAATTTTCTGGTGAATTCCTGATTAAGATATTCTTTATAGTACTATTGCTGCTAAAGGCAACATTTACATTAAAGGATTTAAGCAACATGGGAAGCAAAGTGAAATTATTATCAAAAGGGAGAACTAAAAGATTCTTGGTGTAAATGGGAGGTTTGGGTTCAACTCCATAAAATGATTTCTTAGCTAACTTAAGGGATTCATCAATGAATGATCTGGGGTACTTTAACTTAGATCCAGTAGACTATATCTTCTCAAACTCATCATCAATAAACTCTGGACTGCAAATACGTAATGCCCTAAGAAACATAGATTGAAATGATGATAATTTAACTCTGTCATGTTGAGATGAGTAATAATGGATATATGGGCATACATTGGTGGGTTTACTGTATATGC
Source organism: Panulirus ornatus (assembly GCF_036320965.1). NCBI lineage: Eukaryota > Metazoa > Arthropoda > Malacostraca > Decapoda > Palinuridae > Panulirus > Panulirus ornatus. Next base: position 20,759,150 of record NC_092248.1, on the reverse strand, counting down.
TAAACTTAAACTTGTTTCCTTGTCTATGGATCATGCAGTCTAAAAATGATAAGATACCATTATTTTCATTTTATAAAATTTGTAAAATGATAAGTTTATGAACACTGGTTGTATGTTTTGGACAATCACATGTTTACCAAATGGCGTATATGAGAGAGCTTGGGAAGTGAGTCAGTTGTTGTTCGCTGATGATACAGCGCTGGTGGCTGATTCGTTTGAGAAACTGCCGAAGCTGATGACTGAGTTTGGTAAACTGTGTGAAAGAAGAAAGGTGAGAGTAAATGTGAATAAGAGCAAGGTTATTAGGTACAGTAGGGTTGAGGGAAAAGTCATTTGGGAGGTAAGTTTGAATGGAGAAAAATTGGAGGAAGTGAAGTGTTTTAGATATCTGGGAGTGGATTTGGCAGCGGATGGAACCATGAAAGCGGAAGCAAATCATAGGGTGAGGGAGGGGGCGAAAGTTCTGGGAGCGTTGTAGAATGTGTGGAAGTCGAGAACATTATCTCGGAAAGCAAAAATGGTTATGTTTGGAGGAGTAGTGGTTCCAAGAATGTCATATGGTTGCGAGGTGTGGGCTATAGATAGAGGTGTGAGGAGGAGGGTGTATGTGCTGGAAATGAGTTGTTTGAGAACAGTATGTGGTGTAAGGTATTTTGATCGAGTAAGTAATAGTAGGGTAAGAGAGATATTTGGTAATAAGAAGAGTGTAGTTGAGAGAGAAGAAGAGGGTGTTTTGATGTTGTTTGGTCACATGGAGAGAATGATTGAGGAAAGATTGACCAAGAGGATATATGTGTCAGAGTTGGAGGGAACGAGAAGTGGGAGACCAAATTGGAGGTGGAAAGATGGAATGAAAAAGATTTTGAGTGATCGGGGCCTAGACATGCGGGAGAGGGAAAGGTGTGCAAGGAATAGAGTGAATTGGAACGATATGTTGACGTGCTGTCAATGGATTAAACCAGGGCATGTGAAGCGTCTGGGGTAAACCATGGAATGTTCTGTGGGGCCTGGATGTGGAAAGGAAGCTGTGGTTTCTATGCATTATTACATGACAGCTATAGACTGAGTGTGAACGAATGTGGCCTTTGTTGTTTTTTCCTAGCGCTACCTCTTGCAGATGTGGAAGGAGGGGGCTGTTATTTCATGTGTGGTGGGGTGGCGATGGGAATGAATAAAGGCAGAGAATATGAATTATGTACATGTGTATATATGTATATATATATATATATATATATATATATATATATATATATATATATATATATATATATATATATATATATATATATATATATATATATATATATATATATATATATATATATATATATATATATATATATATATATATATATATATATATATATAAATATATATATATATATATATATATATATATATATATATATATATATATATATATATATATATATATATATATATATATATAAATATATATATATATATATATATATATATATATATATATATATATATATATATATATATATATATATATATATATGTATATATATTTTTTTTTTCCAAAGGAAGGAACAGAGAAGGGGGCTGGATGAGAATATCCTCAGAGGCCCAGTCCTCTGTTCTTAACGCTACCTCGCTGACGCGGGAAATGGCAAATAGTATGAAAGAAAAGAAAGAAATATATATATATATATATGTATATATATATATATATATATATATATATATATATATATATATATATATATATATATATATATATATATATATATATATATATATATATATATATATATATATATATATATATATATATATATATATATATATATATATATATATATGAGAGTTGGGGTGAGAGAGTATCATTAAACTTTAGGGAGAATAAAAAGATGTTCTGGAAGGAGGTAAATAAAGTGCGTAAGACAAGGGAGCAAATGGGAACTTCAGTGAAGGGCGCAAATGGGGAGGTGATAACAAGTAGTGGTGATGTGAGAAGGAGATGGAGTGAGTATTTTGAAGGTTTGTTGAATGTGTTTGATGATAGAGTGGCAGATATAGGGTGTTTTGGTCGAGGTGGTGTGCAAAGTCAGAGGGTTAGGGAAAATGATTTGGTAAACAGAGAAGAGGTAGTGAAAGCTATGCGGAAGATGAAAGCCGGCAAGGCAGCAGGTTTGGATGGTATTGCAGTGGAATTTATTAAAAAAGGGGGTGACTGTATTGTTGACTGGTTGGTAAGGTTATTTAATGTATGTATGACTCATGGTGAGGTGCCTGAGGATTGGCGGAATGCGTGCATAGTGCCATTGTACAAAGGCAAAGGGGATAAGAGTGAGTGCTCAAATTACAGAGGTATAAGTTTGTTGAGTATTCCTGGTAAATTATATGGGAGGGTATTGATTGAGAGGGTGAAGGCATGTACAGAGCATCAGATTGGGGAAGAGCAGTGTGGTTTCAGAAGTGGTAGAGGATGTGTGGATCAGGTGTTTGCTTTGAAGAATGTATGTGAGAAATACTTAGAAAAGCAAATGGATTTGTATGTAGCATTTATGGATCTGGAGAAGGCTTATGATAGAGTTGATAGAGATGCTCTGTGGAAGGTATTAAGAATATATGGTGTGGGAGGAAAGTTGTTAGAAGCAGTGAAAAGTTTTTATCGAGGATGTAAGGCATGTGTACGTGTAGGAAGAGAGGAAAGTGATTGGTTCTCAGTGAATGTAGGTTTGCGGCAGGGGTGTGTGATGTCTCCATGGTTGTTTAATTTGTTTATGGATGGGGTTGTTAGGGAGGTAAATGCAAGAGTTTTGGAAAGAGGGGCAAGTATGAAGTCTGTTGGGGATGAGAGAGCTTGGGAAGTGAGTCAGTTGTTGTTCGCTGATGATACAGCGCTGGTGGCTGATTCATGTGAGAAACTGCAGAAGCTGGTGACTGAGTTTGGTAAAGTGTGTGGAAGAAGAAAGTTAAGAGTAAATGTGAATAAGAGCAAGGTTATTAGGTACAGTAGGGTTGAGGGTCAAGTCAATTGGGAGGTGAGTTTGAATGGAGAAAAACTGGAGGAAGTGAAGTGTTTTAGATATCTGGGAGTGGATCTGGCAGCGGATGGAAACATGGAAGCGGAAGTGGATCATAGGGTGGGGGAGGGGGCGAAAATTCTGGGGGCCTTGAAGAATGTGTGGAAGTCGAGAACATTATCTCGGAAAGCAAAAATGGGTATGTTTGAAGGAATAGTGGTTCCAACAATGTTGTATGGTTGCGAGGCGTGGGCTATGGATAGAGTTGTGCGCAGGAGGATGGATGTGCTGGAAATGAGATGTTTGAGGACAATGTGTGGTGTGAGGTGGTTTGATCGAGTGAGTAACGTAAGGGTAAGAGAGATGTGTGGAAATAAAAAGAGCGTGGTTGAGAGAGCAGAAGAGGGTGTTTTGAAGTGGTTTGGGCACATGGAGAGGATGAGTGAGGAAAGATTGACCAAGAGGATATATGTGTCGGAGGTGGAGGGAACAAGGAGAAGAGGGAGACCAAATTGAAGGTGGAAAGATGGAGTGAAAAAGATTTTGTGTGATCGGGGCCTGAACATGCAGGAGGGTGAAAGGAGGGCAAGGAATAGAGTGAATTGGAGCGATGTGGTATACCGGGGTTGACGTGCTGTCAGTGGATTGAATCAAGGCATGTGAAGCGTCTGGGGTAAGCTATGGAAAGCTGTGTAGGTATGTATATTTGCGTGTGTGGACGTATGTATATACATGTGTATGGGGGGGTTGGGCCATTTCTTTCGTCTGTTTCCTTGCGCTACCTCGCAAACGCGGGAGACAGCGACAAAGTATAATAAAAAAAAATAAAAAATATATGTATACGTTGAGATGTATAGGTATGTATATTTGCGTGTGTGGACGTGTATGTATATATATGTGTATGTGGGCGGGTTGGGCCATTCTTTCGTCTGTTTCCTTGTGCTACCTGGCTAACGGGGAGACAGCGACAAGACAAAATAAATATAAATATATATATATATTTATATATATATATATATATATATATATATATATATATATATATATATATATATATATATATATATATATATATACATATATATTCTCAAGCTGTCATTTGCAATGTACGGAAACCATAGTCCCCTCTGCACAATTAGGCCTTGCATACCTATATGTGGTTTCCCCAGGCTGCTTCACATGCCCTGGTTTATTTAGTTGACAGCACGCACCTCTCCAATTCGTCAGTCCCGTGCACGCTTTTCACTCTCCTGTATGTTCAGGGCTCGAACACTCAAAGTCTTTTCAGTCCATCCTTCCATTTTCAATCTGGTCTCCTCCTTTTCCCTTGTCCCCCTCCACCTGTGGTACACATATATCCTCTCTGTCAACCTTTCCTCACTCATTCTTTCCAAATGTTTAGGCCATTTCAGCACAACCTCTTCTGCTTCCTGAACCATACGGTTCTCATTCCCAAACTTCTTTCTTACTCTTTTGTTACTTACTCGATCAACCCTCTCATATATTTTCCCCTGATCCATAATTGCCACTTACGAAACCCTCTGATTCTAATGATATTCCTACACATATTCCTCAAAGCAAACGCCTAATCTCCACTTCCTCCATCACTCCTGAAGCCACAATGATCCTCTCCAGTCTGGTGTTCTGCGCATGCCATTACCCTCATCGCTTCCCCATACAACTTACCAGGGAGAGTTAGCCGATTTAATTCGAAAGACCTGTCGGGTATTTGGTAGGGCAACAGATCTGGTAACGATATAAGAACTTCGCTTCCAAACGCTCAATTGGCCTGCACCCGTCCTAAGGCCTCCACTAACCCCATCCCTCCAAACCCCAATCAATTTCCCACCTCTCCCCTTCCGTCTCAGTCCGAGAGCAAAGCCTTTTCATGTTCGCGACCTTCACTAAACCTACAGTAGAGAGGATGTGAATGCATATTGCAAAATATATAATTGCTGATTACGTTTGACATAAGGAATACTGAATGAAAGAAGGAGCAGAAAGACTCCTTCACTACGTCTGTAATGTAGAGGGTATGGATAGATATTGTGATATATATGAATGATTATGTACAACATAAAGGAATGCTGATCATAAAAAGGGACATAAAATTATTCACTGATTTGTGGACATTACCTCAACAATGTATTCCACACAGTTCTTTTACTACCAGGCCTCGTCCCCGACCACCCCCTCCACATTATATAATCACAATAAGATATATATTCCTGATCGCCTGTATACATCTGTAACGCCAGCACATTCCACATGCACCTCCACAACAAGATCCAACGAAAATATAAGCATCAGGTTAATACAAGTCACCAGCGATTGGCTCGAACTTCCCCAGCCAAATTTTCCAACCATTAAACTGACTATTAACAATCAGGAAACAAGGCTGGAAGTATCAGAAGGAGATAAGTCAGTATGACAACCTCCTCTTATTGTATTTCAACCCACCAAAGCAATAAATGTTGACCACAGCCACGGCAATACACAGGAATAAAAAATTCCTTTCCCCATATATATTTTCTTCAGCTACCTCCCCTGCCCTTCATAAAGCCATTCAGAAAGCCAAGAACTCAATCCCCATTGCTAAGCACAGGATACTTCCTCGACGGTTTATAGAGGCCATAGTAACAGTGCTACCATAACCAAATATGTCAGAAACAAACCCAAAGAACTATCGCCTCATATCTTTCCTTGAACTCTCATATCCTTTTCGGAAGTCTCACATCCTTCCTAAAAGTCCCATATCCTTTTTAAAAGTCCCATATCCCTCCTTGAATGTGGGTAGGTATCAACATTTATCCTACAGCTATCAACGACGAGAAGATGAATGATTTGGTATCTACGATTTTCTTATTTTGTCTTTTTTCATGTGAACGGAAGAGTCAAGAATAAGTATATCAATGTAAGAGAGGAAGGATTTTAGTAATGAAAGTGTGTGAGCTGGACATACTGTATTGGGAGACGAGGAAATTATAGTCTGTTTTTATTATCTTTTTAGTTTTTGTGGGTATGGGACAGGGTTGGCAGGGGTTGACTTGGACCACTTTGTATGGGACGTAGGATGTGGGTATGGGACTGGGTGGGTAGGCTGGTTGGCCAGTTGCTACAACATTAGCACCTGGTAACAAAGTGGAACAAGCTAGAGGTAGATGGTGATGTGTTGCTGAATAGGTTAAATTCATTTTAACTTAGACAGGGTTTTAGAGATGGACGACAGTAGAGATGGACTGTTATGCTGCTATTTAACTACGTAATCAGTTAGAGGCATGGCACCATCGGAGGGAGATTGGGGCGGAGAGTTATGTTGGTATAAAGTTGGGAGGAGATGACGGGCTGTGTGTGTGTGTGTGTGAGTGCTGCGTGTCGTGTTGGTTGGAACTGAGTGATGTGGGGCTAGAGAGGTTTGATATATGGAAGGGAAAGGATTGAAGGAGTGTGGAATAGGTTTAAGGTGTATGATAAGAATAGTGGTGTATGGCGCAACGCGAAGGCAAGTATATTTTCTACATCAATTTGAAAGGATATGTTAGAACTTACTTTCATGGTAAACTTAAATTGTATGTAGCTTATCTTACTGCATCTAATACCTAGAATTATCGTTGGGACTGGTGTTCGAACACTGGCAGAGTGATTGGAACATTAATATACCTCATATCGTATTTCGTGTAATTACTTTTTCTTATTTTAAGTTAGAATTACATCCTCAGGGAGTTGTAAAATCATCGTCCGGAAATCTGTACAAGAATAGATCACCCTCAAAACGATAGCATGGTGATCGTGCGCCACTCACTAAGACGAAATCTATTGATAGATTATGTGTTGACTAGGGATAGACATCTACACTACTCATGTTGTGGCTAATTTGATATATGGAGGTACGCTGGTAGGTATCTCAAGGCGTGCGTCGGTACAGGTCGAAACGACACCCGTTTTTTTCGAATCGCAGACCCTAACAAAAGCATCAATAGAGAACTTATGCCACCGCTGCTTTCCGTAGAGCTGCTGTGAGCGCGCAGACATATACAGGGATTGGATTATACGAAACATAAAGGAAGGGCGGTGATAAAGAGAAGACGAGACGCCGGTAGATTAGAGCACGCACGTATGATGTTCATTCTGAGACGAGGCGAGATGCCATACATCCATGTACTCAGTCTTTTATGACATATCGGCAATCTAGCGAGCCAGTTAGTTGAAATATGAAGATTTGCTATTATTGGTATAACAGAAAACTAACACTTACACAATCTTATATTAATAATAATTTATCCAAATCCATTTCTATCTCACTCTCAACACACTTTTAAATTCAAACAACCCATCCCCCATCAAAAATACATTTACACTCTATCAATCACAAAATCACAAAAACACAAAACACTCCATATCAACAAACATATAACTCAATATCACTATCATATTACATTAAAACCAATATTCACACTACCAATAATCCCATCTTATACCCCCCCTCTACTAAATAACCACCTACTATAATTTCAACACCCCTATTAACCAATCCTCACTATAATTTAAAATTTTCCCTCCATTCCATTACTTTCAATCCCACTTACTACTCAATTTTCCATCATTCTACGCGATGGCCTCACTCTCATCATATTAATCATTATATAACCCTCCATAACGCTATAATAACATACAAACACAAAATCATTAACCTATACACTAATATCCCCCATCTCCTTCAATAATAAAAACTCATCGATACCTCACACTACCCCCTATTCTTACTCTTCCCCTTCATCATCCGTAGCTCCTCTTCTAAACATCAAAATCACTAAACCCCCTTAGCAATTCAACATCACTCACCTACGGACCACAGAAAACCCTCAGCCTTAAAACTAAAAATAAAGAACAATCAAGTACAACTTATAATCCATTTAAAACACACATTCTATCAACATACAGAACCAAAACCCATAAACCTCGCGATAACTCGCAGCTTCAACAGCACTACCCCTACCCAAAACTATAAGAATTCTAGTAACAATTCTGATATTGGCCTTACTACTTTGTTAGGCACATTCTTGAATAATACTATGACATCCGTAGCTCCGTCTTGACTCTATACTTGTTGGAGTCAGAGATATACCAGTTCATCAAAAATTTAGACCGTCAATGCTTAATATAAACACTTCTAGCTACTATCATGTCTAGTGCTACTTGAATCGAATGAATATGCGACTGTCATGTACTAGAAATCATAAGGACAACACCACATTCAAAGAGCACACCCATTCCCTTCGCCTTACTTCCGTGTATTGGCCTACAATCGTTTGAAGAAAGAGTAAATCAAGTGAAATATTTAATTTTTCACATAGCCATAAGAATTTGCAGTCGGAGAAGTATAATAATAGACAGTAATCATGAGTTATATTACAATATTTCCTTCTCAGAGGCGATTAAGGGTGATCCTCAAAGGTTTGATTTGATAATTAATCAAAGAACTGGCAGTACAAATAAGAGAGACGAAAAGAGGTGATATGATGCTAGGTAAAGATCAAATAGAAGTCAGAAATGTAATACGATAATCATCCTGACTCACGGAAGCCACGAGCTTAACGAGGTAAACAACTATGTAGGATGATCAGAGTGGATATGTATGGCAAAAGTCAGAAATGAACTATGAAAGAAAGGCGCCTCCACTGAAACGAGCTCTACTAAGCTGGTATCGCAGTGCTGGGGGATTAGCAGACAGGTGATGCGTATACAAGGCATTCATAACAGAAAGACGGATGAGGCAACGACTTAGGAACATATTCTCGAGTCGGTACTCACGAAGAAAGAAAACTTACTAGAACATAAGATCAGATGTTAGGTACGTACATTAGATAAATCATCCACATATGCCTCTGGCTAATAATCATACATCGGCAGAAAGGCAATCATCTTCTCAAACTCGGAGAATTGCTGCTGCTGATTTCACTCTTCACTGTGGAGCGCAGAAAAGCTCTTCAGGAAGAAAAATCTTAGAGACAAAGCTACATCTGCATAACGGGTTAAGATAAAGTAAGTCAAGCACATTGAGCATGAGCAGCCGGTTTGTCATCGTTGTTCCGTGTTTAAAACTACGAAGTATACTTAATATAAAATATATATTATATTATATTATTAAATATTTATTTAATTTCATTACTATAGTATTATAATATATATTAACTATCTAGCGATATCATAATATATATTATACTAATATATATTGGATATATAAATCATAAAGATATTATATAATATATATATAAACATTATACTTACTACTTTATATTAGTAATTTATATGATATATTATAGTACTTACTAATATTATACGTTATACCTATAATTTGTTATTTATATGATATATTTATTCTTATCTTTTTTTTTCAAGTACATTAGCATATCGCAGTAAGCTAGATTAGGTACCCGTTACTTTGAAAGAAACAGCGGACTAGGGCACTTGAAGTAGAAAACATTCTTTCACCATAGGCCACCCTTCTCCTTGTCCCTCTTTGAAAAATTAAGTCAAAAAATAAAACGGTCGAGCTAAAAGCTGAGGGCTGTCATGCACGCTCCCTCCCTATTATTATCGCCATATTACGACACTATGCATGGGATATCGTGCGAAGAAAATTCTACTTCCCCTATCATCCTTTCCGGTTACAGATACAACCCATGATAAAGGTGTAGGTGTGTAGGGAGCGTGATGCAGATTGTTTGGACTAAGATGGGCAAAGTATGAGAGTCTTTGTTTGGGAAGGAGAGGAAGCGATTGGGAGTGCTAGTCAGTTGTTGCTTCGCCTGATGATACAGCGTGCGTAGGCTTTAGATTCTGTGAGGAACTGCAGATAAGCTCTGGTGACTGAGTTGAAGTAATAGTGTCGTAGAAAAGAAAGAATATGTTAATGTAGCTTAATTGTGAAGTAAGAGCAAGTTATCTAGGTACAGTAGTACAATGAAGAGTCACGATTACCTTTCTAATTTTTAGATCTAAATAGCAAGGCGAACAATTGAACATGACCAAGTGTAGGATGTTTTATGAAATATCTGTGAAGGTGGATCTGGCTGCGGATGAGATCCATGAAGCGGAAGTGGATCATAGGGTGGGGAGGCGGGGAAAAATTCTGGGAGGCCTTGAAGAATGTGTGGAATTCGAGAGGACTGTTATCCGGAGGAGAGCAAAAATGGGATATGGTTTGAAGGAATGATGCTGCGTGGCAACACATAGGTGTATGGTGCGAGGCGTGGGCTATGGATATGTAGTTAAAGTGCGCAGGATGGATAGGAGTGCTTATACGCTTGGCAAAGAGATGTTTGACGACTATGTGTTGTGTGAGGTGGTTTTGTTCGGGTAAGTAACGTAAGGGTATAGTCGCAGATGTGTGGACTATAAAAAAGAGAGTGGTGCAGACGAGCAGAAGAGGGGTGTTCTGAAATGGTTTCCGTGGCCTGAACATTGCAGTAGAGATAATTGTCACATCTCTTTTATTTTAGAATGTATCGCGTGAAAGGGGTGCCTAAGGAAATAGACGTGGTAATTAGGAGGGCAGTGGTGGGTATATACCGGTATACGAAAGTGACTGTCAGTGGATATTGACATAACAGTTAGCAATGTGATAGCGCTTCAGCTTAACCAGACTAAGTTCGTTGTGCGATCCTTGGACTCGTTTGTGGAAAGTAAGGAGTCTTCGTGCAGGGTTTCGGAAGATTATATTATCATTCGACAGTTAAAGACTGAGTAGTGATACGAATGGGCTTTGTTGTCCTTCCTATGCGCTACCTCGCACACATGATGACGGGACTTTTGAGGGAAGTGACTCATATTCTCGATGCGTAGGAACGGTGGCGAGTCGCAGAGATATATGAATTAAGGCCATAACAGTATGAATTATTGCCTAACATCGTGCTTTATATCTATGCTATATGTCTGGTAGTGCTACGTGTATATTTATGTTTGGTGAGATGTTTAGTATGTATATTTGCATGTGCCTGGACGTGTATGTTATATACATGTGTATGTGGGTGGGTTGGTAGGGCATCTCCTTCGCGCTTCTATTTTTTTTGGGTATCCTCGCTAAACGCGGATTAGGAAGACAGCGACATAGCGAAATATAAATATAGATAATTTTATATATATATGCTAATTTATTATATATATATTCATATATATATTTACTTATTTATCTCATTTTATTATCATAATTTTAATTTAATATTAGTATATATATGATAATATATTATCATACTATTTTCTTCTTTTATGATTTAGTCAGCTGCTTCCTCTGGGTTTGTGGCGCATGTTTAGCGCGCAATGGACAAGATGAACGAAATGACCAATCACCCGATTCACATAGTATTTATACTACGGGGTCCACACATGCCATAATATAAATCTCTTACACAAGCTTTCCCCCATGGTTTACCTCCAGTCGCTTTGACATGTTACTTGATTCACTACCACTGACAAGACAGTCCCCTCGGATTATTACACATCGATCCTACATTTCATTCTATTTCCTTGCCCTCTTTCAACCTACTGCATGTCAGTGCCCGATCTATCAAAATTCTTTTTTACAACTATCTGTTACTCCAATTTGGAGTCTGACCTTTCTGTGTTACCTTTCACTGCTTTGACACATATAATTTTGTGGTCAATTTTTCTCTTCACTCATATCGTTATATTGTGACAAAATTCAAAACTCTTTCTGCTCTCTCACCTACTAATTTTATAACTACCTAACACTTCTTATCACCTATTATTTCTATTACTCTGATCAAGACACATATCACAACACTATTTATGCTCCTCAAACATCTCATTTCCAGCACATCAACCTCTCTGCGGCACAACTCAATCCAATTAGCCCGGCTGCTCGAACCAATAGACAACAGAATTTCTGTTGGAATCCACTATTCTTAAATATCCTACATGATCTAATATCTTCCGAATCGATAATGCCTTTCAAACTTCCACAACATTCTTCAACACTCCTGAATTTTGGCCCCTCCCCACTCCTATGAATTAAATACTTCGCTTCTATGGTTCCCATCGCGTAGCAAATCCATATCTTCCAGATATCTAAAACTTTCACACCTTTACCAAACTCAGTCTTTACTTCTGCAGTTCTCACATATCAGCCACCAGTGGTTATCTACGAACAAAAAACGGGACTCACTTTCCCAAGCTCTCTCATCCCAACAGATTTCATACTTGTCCCTCTTTCAAAAACTCTTCATTTACCCCCTAACCACCCCATCCATAAACAAAAAAACAACCATGGAGACTCCCCACACCCTGCCGCAAACCTATATTAAACTGGGAAGCCAATCACTTTCCTCTCTTCTCACGTACACAGCCTTACCTCTTCGATTAAAAAACTTTTCACTGTTCTAAAAAAACTTGCCTCCCACACCATAATTTTTAAATACCTTCCACATCATTCTAAACTTACTATCCCTTTCTCAGATCCCAAAAAAAAATTACATACTTTCTTTGCTTATATAAGTTTTTCTCACATATATTCTTCAAAAAAAACCCCTTTGATCCAAATCCTCTACCACTCTTCACACATTGCTGTTCCCTTATCTAATGCCTGTAAATGCTTCACCATTCAATACCCCCCATATAATTTTCAGGAATACTCAACCCTTATACCCGTATTTGAGCACTCACTTTTAATCCCCTTTTGCCTTTAAAATGGCACTAGCCCACTCCGCCAATCTAGGCCACCTCACTATTGTCATACATACATTAATCCCCTTTTCGACCTAAACAATGCAGTCACCCTTTTCTAATAAAATTCCCGTGAAAACCATCCAAAACCCCCTGCCTTGCAGGTTTTATCTTTCCCCAAGCTTTAACAACCTTTCGTTTACAAATAATTCTCCATCCCTCTCACTTTGGGAAACTACCCGACCAAAAACCCTATATCTGCCACTCTATCATCAAACAAATTCAAAAAAAACCTTCAAATACAAAACATTTCCTCACATCACCACTACTTGTTTTGACTTCCCATTTGCCCCCTTCACTGAAGTTCCATTTTTTTTCCTTGTCTTCCCACTTTTTTTTTACCTCCCTTTCCAAAAAAATCTTTTTATTCTCCCGAATTTAAAACATCTCTTCACCCCCCAACTCTCTTTGCCCTCTTTTTCACCCTTGACCCTTCTCTTTACCTCTGCCTCTTTCTTTTATACAATTTTTCCACTCATTTGTTTTTTTCCCTGAAAAATCGTCCAAAATGCCTTTCTCTTTCTTTCACCAAAATCTTTCTTTTTCATCCACCACCACTACCCCTTTTTTTAAACTGCCGCTCTACGTTCTCATGCCACCCGCACTTTTGCGAATCCATCACGCTTCCCTTCATTCATCCCATTCCTCCCCCACTCCCTTACGTCCTTTGTTCCCACCTTTTCCATTTGTGCTCAATCTCTCCTGGTACTTCCTCACACAATTATCCTTCCGAAGCCCTTACTATCACCAATCTCTTCACCGGACTTCTCTATTCTCTAAAAAACCTTCATTTTCTTCACCTTCGCCTCCTCAAGATAAGAACAGACATGTCCAAAATGCCTCTCTTTCCTTTCACTATTTAAACTTTTTCTTATCCACGAGTCTACCTTCTAAACGCAACTCCCCCATTAACCCTCCAAAAGTCTTCTTTCTGCGCATTTCAATTAAACCACGTATCCAATAACGCCTCTGGCCACTCTTATGCTTACATATATATACTTATTTATCTCGTTTTTAAACCGAGCGGTGATGTGTGGGGTTTAGGTTTTTTTGCTTTTGAGAATGTATGTGAGAAACACTTAAAAAACAAATGGATTTGTATGTAGCATTTATTGATCTGGAGAAGCCTTATGATAGAGTTATTAGCAATGCTCTGAGGAAGGTATTAAGCATGTATGGTCTGGAAGGTAAGTTGTTAGATGCAGTGAAAAATTTTTATCGAGGATGTAAGGCATGTGTACGAGTAGGAAGAGAGGAAAGTGATTGGTTCTCAGTGAACGTTGGTTTGCAGCAGAGGTGCGTGATGTCTCCATGGTTGCTTAATTTGGTTATGGATGGGGCTGTTAGGGATATGAATGCAAGTGTTTTGGAGAGAGGGACGAGTATGCAGTCTGTTGTGAATGAGAGAAATTGGGAAGTGAGTCAGTTGTTGTTCGCTGATGATACAGCGCTTGTGGCTGATTCATGTGAGAAACTGCAGAAGCTGGTGACTGAGTTTGGTAAAGTGTGTGAAAGAAGAAAGTTAAGAGTAAATGTGAATAAGAGCAAAGTTATTAGGCATAGTAGGATTGAGGGACAAGTCAATTGGGAGGCACGTTTGAATTGAGAAAAACTGGAGGAAGTCAAGTGTTTTAGATATCTGGGAGTGGATTTGGCAGCGGATGAAATCATGGAAGCGGAAGTGAATCATAGGGTTGGGGAGGGGACGAAAATTCTGGGAGCGTTGAAGAATGTGTGGAAGTTGAAAGCATTATCTTGGAAAGCAAAAATGTGTATGTTTGAAGGAATAGTGGTTCCAAGAATGCAGTATGGTTGCGAGGCGTGGGCTATGGATAGAGTTGTGCTGAGGAGGGTGGATGTGCTGGAAATGAGATATTTGAGGACAATATGTGGTGTGAGGTGGTTTGATCGAGTAAGTAATAATAGGGTAAGAGAGATGTGTGGTGGTAAAAAGAGTGTGGTTGAGAGAGCAAAAGAGGGTGTTTTGAAATGGCTTGGTCACATGGAGAGAATGAATGAGGAAAGATTGGAATGAGGATGTATGTGATAGAAGTGGAGGGAACGAGGAGAAGTGGGAGACCTAATTGGAGGTGGAAGGATGGAGTGAAAAAGATTTTGAGTGATCGGGGCCTGAACATGCAGGAGGGTGAAAGGCGTGCAAGGAATAGATTGAATTGGAACGATGTGTTATACCGGGCTCGACGTGCTGTCAGTGGATTGAACCAAGACATGTGAAGCTTCTTGGGTAAACCTTGGAAAGTTTTGTCGGGCGTGGATGTGGAAAGGGAGCTGTGGTCTCGGTCCATTACACGTGACACCTAGAGACTGAGTGTGAACGAATGGGGCCTTTGTTGTCTTTTCCTAGCACTACCTCGCGCACATGCGGGGGGAGGGAGTTGTCATTTTATGTGTGGCGGGGTCGTGAATGAGGGCAGACAGTATGAATTATGTACATGTGTATATATGTATATGTCTGTGTGAGTATGTACATGCATATGTTGAGATGTATAGGTACGTATATGTGCGGGTGTGGACGTGTATGTATATATATGTGTATGTTGGTGGGTTGGGCCATTATTTCGTTTGTTTCGTTGCGCTACCTCGCTAATGGTGGAGACAGCGACAAAGTATAATAAGTAAATAATATAAATAAAATATTTATATAATTATATATATTTATATATATATATATATATATATATATATTATAATATATATATATATATATATATTATCCATATATATATATATAGTAAAATGGAAACAAATAAATGGGTTTTGTTTTGCCGCTTGCAGTGGAGAGAGGCCAGCTGACAGCTGATATGCAACCGTGTAGCTTTTTTCTTACCTTTAACATCACTTTTGGGCCCAAAACGTGAAAAGCGTTTGTCAGTGAGCATATATTCGTGTATGTATAATTGTCCTGGGGGGACATGGACCCTTTTTACGTATCTATGCCCCGCGTATGTCGTGGGGTTAATGAGTCCTTTACGTGTGTCTCCCTCTCTCTCTCTCTCTCTCTCTCTCTTCTCTCTCTTTTTTTCTCTCTATCTCTCCTCTCTCTCTCTCTCTCTCTCTAGGGTCACCCCCTACGCCACACAGTTAAAACAGAGAAAGGGAGGAATTTAGTATTGCGTTCATCCAAAAAAAAAAAAGGGGAGAGAGAGAAGGGGGGAAGAGAGAGGGAGAGAAGAGAAGAGAAAAGAGAAGAGAGGAGAAGGGGGGGAGAGAGAGAGGGGGAGAAGGGGAAGGGGGAGGGGGAGAAGGGGAGGGAGAGAGAGAGAAGAAGTGTACATTTGAATCACAAAAACAGGAGACCCTCAAAGGGGGAAGAGAACGGGGAACACCTAGCCATTTCCCTGCAAGGCACCAGATCCGGTTGTAAAAACACTACTCCCAGGAGGACACCAAGTGCCGGGCCTATAGCCACAACCCTCAGGAGGACCCCAAAAGGCCGCCCCATTAGCCATAAAAACCCCCAGGGGGAAATTTCGGCATGCCACCCCCCGGGGTAAATAGCCCTTTGCCACCCCTTATGAGGGCAAGTTCCGCTTTAGCCATCCCTCCAGGAGGGGCACCAATTTTTTTGCCCCCGGGGGGTAACCCGCTTTAAACCCCCCCCGGAGGACACCAAAAACCGGTTTTTATAGCCACACCCACTGGGACAAGCATGCCGGGTTTTTAGCCCTAAAACCCTTTTCCGGGGAAACTTTGCGGCTTTACCATCACTCGGGATAACACCAATGTGGGAGCTTATAAACCATAAACCCTGCCGGGTACAACAAAACAGCGTGCCGTCCTGTATCGGGTAATTAGTTAAGACGTAAGAGGCTGGTAGCTGCTTTAGGTCCATTAGGCGTAACCCGACCAGCTTGGCTGGTACTATGCTTTCCCCAACACAATCTTCGATTTAACGAGCAACAAGTAAATGTTACTTGGCTTGTGTATGATCCCTCCTCACTTGTTTTTTCCCCCCCCCCTTATCTTTTTTTTCACGTTTGAGGGCCCAGAATTTTTCCCATCAAGCCGGCTTAATCGAAAATATAGGAGGATTATGAAGAAAAAGGGAACAGGGGAAGTGTTTACGAATTTTGGAGGAAGTGAGAAACCTGTCCTTTAAATTGCGCCAGGTCATTTGGGAAAGTCATGAGAAGGCAGAGTTCCAAAGCTTCGAGGAGTAGGGAAAGAAACAGATATCAAAATGACTCAGCCTCGAGTTGCCAACGGCTCATTCTTCTTTCTTATCCTCGCTACACCTCACATAACCATACCTACTCAACCACATATGAAGAGGTTACAGAGGAGATTGCCAATGGATCATATTCCTACAACTGTAGCTGAAGAAACAACGATTTCTTCGAAAATGAACGCGACTCATAAACGACTGACCTAAATAAACCACACATTATGTATCCAACACCCTAAACATGTATCCAATACCCTAAATATGTATCCAACACCTTAAATATGTATCCAACACCCTAAAAGAATCTAAAGAAATTCTCAGTAAATACTGTTATGGGACATATTATTCAGTCCGAAAGAAGTTAATAAAACACTAAATAAAGAGACGTATAGAACATGTGCTTTAGTCTAAAAGAGCCTAAATGAAGCACTAAATAAAGTTACACCTCCACCATGCGTATTACTGGGCAAAAATCAAATCATTTTAAAGGAAAAGGATTTACTCTGAGGAGGGAAGGACTGTGAGTCTTAGTGGGATGTTCAGGCATCCCTGATCGCCTGAGCGTTCCTGATTTGTCACACTGGTCTCCTTCATCATCGTCTGAGGGTCGAACCTTCACCACTGTCTGAAGATCGACCCCTCACCACCGTCTGAGGATCGAACCTTCACCACCGTCTGAGGATCGAACCTTCACCACCGTCTGAGGATCGACCCCTCACCACCGTCTGAGGATCGAACCTTCACCACCGTCTGAGGATCGAACCTTCACCATCGTCTGAGGATCGACCCCTCACCATCGTCTGAGCATCGAACCTTCACCACCGTCTGAGGATCGAACCTTCACCTTCTGAGGATCGAACCTTCACCATCGTCTGAGGATCGACCCCTCACCATCGTCTGAGCATCGAACCTTCACCACCGTCTGAGGATCGAACCTTCACCTTCTGAGGATCGAACCTTCACCATCGTCTGAGGATCGACCCCTCACCATCGTCTGAGCATCGAACCTTCACCACCGTCTGAGGATCGAACCTTCACCTTCTGAGGATCGAACCTTCACCATCGTCTGAGGATCGAACCCTTCACCATCGTCTGAAGATCGATCCTTCACCATCGTCTGAAGATCGATCCTTCACCATCGTCTGAAGATCGATCCTTCACCATCGTCTGAAGATCGATCCTTCACCATCGTCTGAGGATCGAACCTTCACCACTGTCTGAAGATCGAACCTTCGTCACCGTCAGAGGATCGAACCCTTCATCACCTTCTGAGGATCGAACCTTCACCACCGTCTGAGGATCGAACCTTCACCATCGTCTGAGGATCGACCCCTCACCATCGTCTGAGGGTCGAACCCTTCATCACCTGAGGATCGAACCTTCACCATCGTCTGAGGATCGACCCCTCACCATCGTCTGAGGGTCGAACCCTTCACCACCGTCTGAGGATCGAACCTTCACCATCGTCTGAGGATCGAACCTTCACCATCGTCTGAGGATCGACCCCTCACCATCGTCTGAGGGTCGAACCCTTCACCACCGTCTGAGGATCGAACCTTCACCATCGTCTGAGGATCGAACCTTCACCATCGTCTGAAGATCGATCCTTCACCATCGTCTGAGGATCGAACCTTCACCATCGTCTGAGGGTCGAACCCTTCACCACCGTCTGAGGATCGACCCCTTCACCACCTTCTGAGGATCGAACCTTCACCATCGTCTGAGGATCGATCCCTCACCACCGTCTGAGGATCGATCCCTCACCATCGTCTGAGGATCGAACCTTCACCACCGTCTGAGGCTGAAAAAGATCCCTAAATCTTTTGTATTTTCCATCCCTTTTGTATTCCGTTGTCATATCAGTCATGCTGTCCGTCAAGCTAGATCCTTCACCGACCACAAAAATCTTTAACACCTTCGTCAGGTATTAAGGATAATTCCCAGACTTCATAACACCCTCGACATGCATGTGGCCCTCCTCCACACTCAGAAACTTCTCTACAATCGCTTCAGAAAAAACACAATATGACTAGATATGACGATGGCAAATACATATACATGGCAAATGCTAAGAACTATTGTTTTTCTCGGCTTGTAACACGGTTTGATGTTATGAATATTTCCTTCCCCCTTGTCACCCCATTTTCCTTGATTAGAGTGTGAGAAAAAAGGTACTATGAGGTAAAAATGTACAGACACTTTCTTCTTAAGTGTGTATAGTGTTTTGTAAGAAGTAAGAGCCGCCAATTTGGCCTCACAAGTCAGTAATGTCCGCAGCAACAGCGGGTGGCAAGGCCTGTAATAAGGTGAAGCAGACCTCTGTCATTACTGTACCAGTGGGGATGGTCCAATGTCGCTCCCCCCCCTTTTTTTTTTGCTTTCAGTGGAGAGAGAGAGAGAGAGAGAGAGAGAGAGAGAGAGAGAGAGAGAGAGAGAGAGAGAGAGAGAGAGAGAGAGAGAGAGAGAGAGAGAGAGAGAGAGAGAGAGAGAGAGAGAGAGAGAGAGAGAGAGAGAGAGAAATTAATCGGCAGACGATCATATGATATAATGAACCTCACTGTAACTGTTGCGAGCTGAAAACGAAGTTGGGTTTTGACATGTACTGACGTGCCTTTGCTTAATTACACGTGAAGAGGAAACACCGTCGACCCTCGTATGTTTTACAGGAAAGGAAGATTAGGTTCAACTCCCTGTCCTTGCATGTGTGCTTTGAGGAAAATGAAATTTCACCCGTTAAAAGGATTTAGCGAGAGAAACGTGCATGTAAGCTTGGGGCTAATTGAAAAAGAATGCTATTCGAGCCGCTTCGTCAAAAGATCTCGTTTGAAGAACGTTATGAATGGTTCTCTTGCGTGAACTGCTTTCATGAAATCCAAAGTTAGCGTGCGAGGAATTCTCAGACCCATCGTACATATATATATATATATATATATATATATATATATATATATATATATATATATATATATATATATATCATTTTGCTTTGTCGCTGTCTCCCGCGTTTGCGAAGTAGCGCAAGGAAACAGACGAGAGAAATGGCCCAACCCACCCCCATACACATGTATGTACATACACGTCCACACACGCAAATATACATACCCATACATCTCAATGTACACATATATATACACACACAGACACATACATATATACACATGCACACAATTCACACTGTCTGCCTTTATTCATTCCCTTCGCCACCTCGCCACACATGGAACGATATCCCCCTCCTCCCTCATGTGTGCGAGGTAGCGCTAGGAAAAGACAGCAAAGGTTATATGTCACAAGTAGTGAACTGGTTAGGGACGCCCTCGTATGAACTGCATGGGCGAGTTGGGAAGTGTGTGGGAGAGGCCATTTGGCTGACGATCAGCCAGATTTTCTATTCATGTACACCTATGGTGCTGATCATTTAGTGGATGCCCGGCGCGGGTTGTGGTATACTGCTGCTGTTGCAGGGATCAGTTCTTTTTCTTGAACAGTTTACAATGCACGGGCGTGAAGTGGACTGGAGATCTACCAGTGGGGACTTGGTGACCGCTGCCGTACTGGAGATACATACAACGCAGGAGTAACATTGGCTGACAGGATACGGCTATACCAGCCACCCCCTCACTGTGGTGGTGTTGTGGATGCATGTTTGTGTGCTTATATATATATATATATATATATATATATATATATATATATATATATATATATATATATATATATATATATATATATATATATATATATATTTCTATGAGTCCCCGAGGAGAATAAAACACGAAAAGTTCCCAAGTGCACTTTCGTGTAATAATCACATCATCAGGGGAGACACAAGAGAGAAATATAACAGTCAGTTGATATCCATCGAAGAGGCGAAGCTTGGACGCCATTTGGTAAACATGTTTACCATATGGCGTCCTAGCTTCGTCTCTTCGACATATATATCAACTGACTATTATATTTCCCTCTTGTGTCTCCCCTGATGATGTGATTATTACACGAAAGTGCACTTGGGAACTTTTCGTGTTTCATTTTCTCCGTGAACTCATAGGAATATCTTGATCACGCGGAATATTGTGATCCTTTCCAACACGTATATATAGTTTTGGAAAGAGGGGCAAGTATGAAGTCTGTTGGGGATGAGAGAGCTTGGGAAGTGAGTCAGTTGTTGTTCGCTGATGATACAGCGCTGGTGGCTGATTCATGTGAGAAACTGCAAAAGCTGGTGACTGAGTTTGGTAAAGTGTGTGGAAGAAGAAAGTTAAGAGTAAATGTGAATAAGAGCAAGGTTATTAGGTACAGTAGGGTTGAGGGTCAAGTCAATTGGGAGGTGAGTTTGAATGGAGAAAAACTGGAGGAAGTGAAGTGTTTTAGATATCTGGGAGTGGATCTGGCAGCGGATGGAACCATGGAAGCGGAAGTGGATCATAGGGTGGGGGAGGGGGCGAAAATTCTGGGGGCCTTGAAGAATGTGTGGAAGTCGAGAACATTATCTCGGAAAGCAAAAATGGGTATGTTTGAAGGAATAGTGGTTCCAACAATGTTGTATGGTTGCGAGGCGTGGGCTATGGATAGAGTTGTGCGCAGGAGGATGGATGTGCTGGAAATGAGATGTTTGAGGACAATGTGTGGTGTGAGGTGGTTTGATCGAGTGAGTAACGTAAGGGTAAGAGAGATGTGTGGAAATAAAAAGAGCGTGGTTGAGAGAGCAGAAGAGGGTGTTTTGAAGTGGTTTGGGCACATGGAGAGAATGAGTGAGGAAAGATTGACCAAGAGGATATATGTGTCGGAGGTGGAGGGAACGAGGAGAAGAGGGAGACCAAATTGGAGGTGGAAAGATGGAGTGAAAAAGATTTTGTGTGATCGGGGCCTGAACATGCAGGAGGGTGAAAGGAGGGCAAGGAATAGAGTGAATTGGAGCGATGTGGTATACCGGGGTTGACGTGCTGTCAGTGGATTGAATCAAGGCATGTGAAGCGTCTGGGGTAAACCATGGAAAGCTGTGTAGGTATGTATATTTGCGTGTGTGGACGTATGTATATACATGTGTATGGGGGGGTTGGGCCATTTCTTTCGTCTGTTTCCTTGCGCTACCTCGCAAACGCGGGAGACAGCGACAAAGTATAAAATATATATATATATATATATATATATATATATATATATATATATATATATATATTTTTTTTTTTTTTTTTTTTTTTTTTTTTTTTTTTTTTTTATACTTTGTCGCTGTCTCCCGCGTTTGCGAGGTAGCGCGAGGAAACAGACGAAAGAAATGGCCCAACCCCCATACACACGTACATACACACGTCCACACACGCAAATATACATACCTACACAGCTTTCCATGGTTTACCCCAGACGCTTCACATGCCTTGATTCAATCCACTGACAGCACGTCAACCCCTGTATACCACATCGCTCCAATTCACTCTATTCCTTGCCCTCCTTTCACCCTCCTGCATGTTCAGGCCCCGATCACACAAAATCTTTTTCACTCCATCTTTCCACCTCCAATTTGGTCTCCCTCTTCTCCTCGTTCCCTCCACCTCCGACACATATATCCTCTTGGTCAATCTTTCCTCACTCATTCTCTCCATGTGCCCAAACCATTTCAAAACACCCTCTTCTGCTCTCTCAACCACGCTCTTTTTATTTCCACACATCTCTCTTACCCTTACGTTACTCACTCGATCAAACCACCTCACACCACACATTGTCCTCAAACATCTCATTTCCAGCACATCCATCCTCCTGCGCATATATATATATATATATATATATATATGTATAGGCATGACAACAACAGTGTCAGTTTCCCTTGTAATGGTATTTGACGGGCAAGCCTAAGTACTGGCTACACAGGAAATACTGCAACTTCAATCCACCGGACTCAGCTGCTTGTAGCCCACGAAACATGGATGGGGAGGTCTTGTCGATGTTACTGACATTACTTATTCTGTGTGTACCATGTACGTCTTTTCCCCTCAGAGCAACTGCAGATCATGCAGGGGGTCCGAGCAAACCTTAGTTTATTGGCCACCGTCACACCAGAGTGGACGACGCCCTGTGGTATAAGCTTAAAACATTTCACGAGAAATCCGTCTTGCTGGTTCGACCCTGTCGAGTGAAGCAGCGCCACTTGCATGCGCTCAGACATATTAATGGGTGAAGTGCACCAGGATAGACTGAGAGAGTGAGCAGAAGAAAGACTGGAAAGATTGCGTTAAAGAAGGAGAGATGTAGAAGGTAGAAGGAGGCAGAAGATGGAAAATGGAAGCCTTCCCCCTAAAGCCTTAAGGACTGTGCCGTGTTACAGGGAACCTCTTCCTCAACATTTCACCTCGACAGTGTTTAGTCAGAGTAATCATGCTTATCATCTCCCCTATCCCTCATCTTTCGACTGGAATCTCTTTATCGTCGTTGACACTATTGCTCTTTTCTATCCATCCATCTATCTATCTATCTCTATTTATCTATCTCTAACTTTCAAATATTTCTTTGGATTTTGCTCTCTGTGAGCTCTGCTGCGTCTGTGCCTCTGAATGAGTCACACAGGGTTCAATCTATTTCATGAATCCGTTTCACCCTCCTGTGAGCTATTCCAGGTCCAAATATTACACTCCCTCGGAGGCAGAGCGGGATAGAGTCTGGCTATTAGTGTTGCTCAGAGCGAGGCAGACTCGCTATCTTTCAGGTGTACGGAGCCCCATAGGGACTAATGTGCAGACCCTGTATTCTCATCTCGGTGCATTAGGGACAGATGTGATCACCTCAAAACTTGCTGAATTGTTACCCATGTATCGATGGGTCTCCTGCAGTTTAGGAATGGTGGTGGGAAGGACTCCATATAGCCGAGCAGGGACGTACCAACATACAGTGTCTCGGTTCGAGCCACCAGCCAAAGAGTACGGAGACGAGTGCTATAGTTGATGGAACACTTCTCTGTGTCGTCAGAGAAGTGGACGGGCGCTGAACAGTAGCTGTTGCTCTCCCTTCATGGCTAACCAAGATGAGGTTTTCGTACCTAAGCAAGCGTGTTGCTGGACTTGCTGACAGTCAACTGTTATGATGACAGTGAAACAAACATCTGTATCATGTGAATTTGAAATGAAAATACATCATTGAGGTGTTTTTATTGAGTCTGCCTGTCTTAAGCATATTTGAACAAAGATTCCCACACTTCATATCCAGCCTAGAAAGTAGAAGTCATCTATTTGGATAAATGACCAAGACCTGGAAGGAAGCGAGTATCCACAGTGCTGCTAAGATTCTAACGTTCTACCTGGGGTCAACTCTCTTGATCATACAACCACCTTCCCGTGAATGCGTGGCCCCATTGGCTAGTCGACCCAGAAACTTTACACGGAAGAGTGGGCGGCAGGAAGCAAAACACTGCACTTGACATATTCTGACGTATGTGGGAAATTCTGGGTTAAATGGCCATCCTCTGTCGATAGCCGCTGATAGCCATTAAATCCTACAGTGTTCATGGGAGGCGGCCAAATACCCGCCAGAGTGGAAGATGATCTTTTTGTTACTCTGCGACACGCTGCGTGTTGCGGGTAATCATATATATATATATATATATATATATATATATATATATATATATATATATATATATATATATATATATATATATATATATATATATATATATATATATATATATATATATATATATATATATATATATATATATATATATATATATATATATCTTGGATGTGCTGGGGAAACCCATAGCCTTGAGCAGGGTGTATGGAGTAAAAATGGAGATGATGAATGAGTTATGGAAGGAGGAGAGATATGGACAGGAATGAATGTGGAAGGGGAGGTAGCAGTTGTTACATGCTTGGGTATGAAGGATGGAAGGAAGAGGATACAAGTGCAAGAGCCAATAGCAAAAAGGGATGTAAGAAGGGCAATGATGAGGCTGATGATAGGAAAGGCAATGGGAGTTGATGGGATTACAGCTGAAATGCTAAATTATGGAGGAGAACATGTAATAAAAGTGGATGCATCCGATACGTAATTTAGCAAGGAAACAGGAGGTTGTGCCTGAGGATTGTGTGAAAGCTATCGGTCTTTTATATCATAGAAAAAGGTGCTAAGGACATAAGTAGCATTTATAGGGGAATAAGTCTGTGAAGTATACCAGGAAAAGTGTATGCAAGAATGTTGAATGATAAGAGTGATGGAAATAACTGAAGTTTGAAGGAGGAAAGGAGATGTGTGGATTAGAATTCTTTTGGTGATGTTGTCAGTGGAAAAGTGTATAGTGAAAGATAAAAAGGTTGTATGCAGCTTTTATCGATTTGGAAAAAAACGTGTGACAGAGTTGACTGGAATGCTTTATGGGCTGTGTTAAGGGTATATAGTGTAGGGAGAAATTTTGGATGGTGTGAAAGACTTCTGTAGAGAAGCAAATGCATGTGTGGATAAGAGGTAAGTTTGAATGGAGAAGGGCTGGGGGGGGGGGGTGTTTTGGATGTCTGGGAGTGTATCTGGCAGCGGATGGAGCCGTGGAGGCCGGGGTGAGTCGTGGGGTGGAGGAGGGGGCGAAAATTCTGGGAGCCTTGGGGGGTGTTTGGAGGTCGAGAACATTGTCTCGGAGAGCGGAGATGGGTGTGTTTGGGGGAATGGTGGTTCCAGCAATGTTGTGTGGTTGCGGGGCGTGGGCTGTGGATAGGGTTGTGCGCGGGAGGGTGGATGTGCTGGGGGTGAGATGTTTGGGGACAGTATGTGGTGTGGGGTGGTTTGGTCGAGTAGGTGGTGTGGGGGTGGGAGAGATGTGTGGAGATGGGAGGTGTGTGGTTGGGAGAGCGGAGGAGGGTGTTTTGAGGTGGTTTGGTCACGTGGACGGGGTGAGTGGGGGGAGATTGACCGGGAGGATGTGTGTGTCGGGGGTGGAGGGAGCGAGGAGGGGTGGGGGACCGGATTGGGGATGGAAGGATGGAATGCAGGAGGGTGGGGGGCGTCCGGGGAATGGAGTGAGTTGGAACGATGTGGTGTGCCGGGGTCGACGTGCTGTCGGTGGGTTGGGCCGGGGCGTGTAGAGCGTCTGGAGTGAGCCGTGGAGGGTTCTATGGGGCCTGGATGTGGAAAGGGAGCTGTGGTTTCGGTGCATAGTTGCATGACAGCTGAAGACTGAGTGTGAACGAATGGGGCCTTTGTTGTCTTTACCTGGCGCTGCTTCGCACACATGAAGGGGGAGGGGGTTGTTGTTCCATGTGTGGCGAGGTGGCGATGGGAGTGAATAAGGGGCGGACAGTGTGAGTTGTGTACATGTGTGTATATGTGTGTGTCTGTGTGTGTATATATATGTGTACATTGAGATGTGTAGGTGTGTATGTTTGCGTGTGTGGATGTGTATGTGTGTGCATGTGTATGTGGGTGGGTTGGGCCATTCTTTCGTCTGTTTCCTTGCGCTGCCTCGCTGGCGCGGGGGACGGCGACAAAGCAAAATTATATATATATATATATACATACATACATATACATATATATATATATATATATATATATATATATATATATATATATATATATATATATATATATATATATGTATATATATATATATACATATATATATATATATATATATATATATATATATATCTCCCTGGGGATAGGGGATTAAGAATACTTCCCACGTATTCCCTGCGTGTCGTAGAAGGCGACTAAAAGGGGAGGGAGCGGGGGGCTGGAAATCCTCCCCTCTCTATTTTTTTTTTTTTAATTTTTCCAAAAGAAGGAACAGAGAAGGGGGCCAGGTGAGGATATTCCCTCAAAGGCCCAGTCCTCTGTTCTTAACGCTACCTCGCTATCGCGGGAAATGGCGAATAGTGTGAAAAAAAAAAATATATATACATATATATATATATATATATTTCTAAATTGTTTCTTACATTTTTCACATGTATATATATGTATGTGTGTGTGTGTGTATATGTGCGTGTGTGTGTGTATGTGTGTGTATGTGTATATATATATGTATATTACCCCTGGGGAAAGGGGTGAAAGAATACTTCCCACGCGTTCCTTGCGTGTCGTAGAAGGCGACTGGAGGGGACGGGAGCGGGGGGCCAGAAATCCTCCCCTCCTTGTATTTTTTTTAACTTTCTAAAATGGGAAACAGAAGAAGGAGTCACGCGGGGAGTGCTCATCCTCCTCGAAGGCTCAGATTGGGGTGCCTAAATGTGTGTGGATGTAACCAAGGTGTGAAAAAAGGAGAGATAGGTAGTATGTTTGAGGAAAGGAACCTGGATGTTTTGGCTCTGAGTGAAACGAAGCTCAAGGGTAAAGGGGAAGAGTGGTTTGGGAATGTCTTGGGAGTAAAGTCAGGGGTTAGTGAGAGGACAAGAGCAAGGGAAGGAGTAGCAGTACTCCTGAAACAGGAGTTGTGGAAGTATGTGATAGAATGTAAGAAAGTAAATTCTCGATTAATATGGGTAAAACTGAAAGTTGATGGAGAGAGATGGGTGATTATTGGTGCATATGCACCTGGGCATGAGAAGAAAGATCATGAGAGGCAAGTGTTTTGGGAGCAGCTGAATGAGTGTGTTAGTGGTTTTGATGCACGAGACCGGGTTATAGCGTTGGGTGATTTGAATGCAAAGGTGAGTAATGTGGCAGTTGAGGGAATAATTGGTATACATGGGGTGTTCAGTGTTGTAAATGGAAATGGTGAAGAGCTTGTAGATTTATGTGCTGACAAAGGACTGATGATTGGGAATACCTGGTTTAAAAAGCGAGATATACATAAGTATACTTATGTAAGTAGGAGAGATGGCCAGAGAGCGTTATTGGATTACGTGTTAATTGACAGGCGCGCGAAAGAGAGACTTTTGGATGTTAATGTGCTGAGAGGTGCAACTGGAGGGATGTCTGATCATTATCTTTTGGAGGCTAAGGTGAAGATTTGTATGGGTTTTCAGAAAAGAAGAGTGAATGTTGGGGTGAAGAGGGTGGTGAGAGTAAGTGAGCTTGGGAAGGAGACTTGTGTGAGGAAGTACCAGGAGAGACTGAGTACAGAATGGAAAAAGGTGAGAACAATGGAAGTAAGGGGAGTCGGGGAGGAATGGGATGTATTTAGGGAATCAGTGATGGATTGCGCAAAAGATGCTTGTGGCATGAGAAGAGTGGGAGGTGGGTTGATTAGAAAGGGTAGTGAGTGGTGGGATGAAGAAGTAAGAGTATTAGTGAAAGAGAAGAGAGAGGCATTTGGACGATTTTTGCAGGGAAAAAATGAAAATGAGTGGGAGCCGTATAAAAGAAAGAGACAGGAGGTCAAGAGAAAGGTGCAAGAGGTGAAAAAAAGGGCAAATGAGAGTTGGGGTGAGAGAGTATCATTAAATTTTAGGGAGAATAAAAAGATGTTCTGGAAGGAGGCAAATAAAGTGCGTAAGACAAGGGAGCAAATGGGAACTTCAGTGAAGGGCGCAAATGGGGAGGTGATAACAAGTAGTGGTGATGTGAGAAGGAGATGGAGTGAGTATTTTGAAGGTTTGTTGAATGTGTTTGATGATAGAGTGGCAGATATAGGGTGTTTTGGTCGAGGTGGTGTGCAAAGTGCGAGGGTTAGGGAAAATGAGTTGGTAAACAGAGAAGAGGTAGTAAAAGCTTTGCGGAAGATGAAAGCCGGCAAGGCAGCAGGTTTGGATGGTATTGCAGTGGAATTTATTAAAAAAGGGAGTAACTGTATTGTTGACTGGTTGGTAAGGTTATTCAATGTATGTATGACTCATGGTGAGGTGCCTGAGGATTGGCGGAATGCGTGCATAGTGCCATTGTACAAAGGCAAAGGGGATAAGAGTGAGTGCTCAAATTACAGAGGTATAAGTTTGTTGAGTATTCCTGGCAAATTATATGGGAGGGTATTGATTGAGAGGGTGAAGGCATGTACAGAGCATCAGATTGGGGAAGAGCAGTGTGGTATCAGAAGTGGTAGAGGATGTGTGGATCAGGTGTTTGCTTTGAAGAATGTATGTGAGAAATACTCAGAAAAGCAAATGGATTTGTATGTAGCATTTATGGATCTGGAGAAGGCATATGATAGAGTTGATAGAGATGCTCTGTGGAAGGTATTAAGAATATATGGTGTGGGAGGCAAGTTGTTAGAAGCAGTGAAAAGTTTTTATCGAGGATGTAAGGCATGTGTACGTGTAGGAAGAGAGGAAAGTGATTGGTTCTCAGTGAATGTAGGTTTGCGGCAGGGGTGTGTGATGTCTCCATGGTTGTTTAATTTGTTTATGGATGGGGTATCATAAAAGTGATTCATTTCTAAGTCTCGTTAATCTTCAATAATGGTTGTCAAGTATCGGTGCCGGATGATCATGAACCATTCGAAAGGATGTATTGTGTGTTAAGTGTACTCGTTCAACGCTTCCGGTTTATCAGAAGTTATCATCGATAGTGGTAGTTGATGAAACCAGATGTGTCGGCCTCACAATCTCTGTGGATATACGAGCCGTCATGGATTCCCGGATCGGCTTGGATTACATCGTGGAGAACAAGGAGTACACCACCAAGCTAGCTGCAGCGTCTTGTACCAACGCTTCAGCATCCTGCCTGCACTGTGGCTGAGAGATTGACGTGAGGAGGCAGAAGTGATATTGTGACAGTGATTGTGTCAGCGTCGCGTCGCCTCGCCGCAGTGTATCGAGACAGACTTCCCCAGAACTTTTAAAGGGGAAGTAAATGTTTATAGTTGTGTTAATGGAGTGATAGTTTTCATGCATGGTGTTTTTAACAAGAAAATAGTGAAGTTGGAGAAAAATGTAGCTTAGACATTGAAGCTTATTGACACAGTGGTGAAATTGATGAGAACTGCTATTGACGTTTGTGTGAATAAATTGTACATTTCCTTTTCCATAGCCAGAGGTTGAACCATTATGTGACATTCATTTTTTTTCATTCATTTCAAGCTAAAAGTTTGTTTCGAAATTGTTCTCACATTTTTCATATGTATATATATGTATGTGTGTGTGTGTGTGTGTGTATGTGCATATGTGTGTGTGTGTGTGTGTGTGTGTGTATGTATATATATATGTATATTATCCCTGGGGATAGGGGTGAAAGAATACTTCCCACGTATTCCTCGCGTGTCGTAGAAAGCGACTAGAGGGGACGGGAGCGGGGGGCCGGAAATCCTCCCCTCCTTGTATTAACTTTCTAAAATGGGAAACAGAAGAAGGAGTCACGCGGGGAGTGCTCATCCTCCTCGAAGGCTCAGAGTGGGGTGCCTAAATGTGTGTGGATGTAACCAAGATGTGAAAAAAGGAGAGATAGGTAGTATGTTTGAGGAAAGGAACCTGGATGTTTTGGCTCTGAGTGAAACGAAGCTCAAGGGTAAAGGGGAAGAGTGGTTTGGAAATGTCTGGGGAGTGAAGTCAGGGGTTAGTGAGAGGACAAGAGCAAGGGAAGGAGTAGCAATACTCCTGAAACAGGAGTTGTGGGAGTATGTGATAGAATGTAAGAAAGTAAATTCTCGATTAATATGGGTAAAATTGAAAGTTGATGGAGAGAGGTGGGTGATTATTGGTGCATATGCACCTGGGCATGAGAAGAAAGATCATGAGAGGCAAGTGTTTTGGGAGCAGCTAAATGAGTGTGTTAGCGGTTTTGATGCACGAGACCGGGTTATAGTGATGGGTGATTTGAATGCAAAGGTGAGTAATGTGGCAGTTGAGGGAATAATTGGTACGCATGGGGTGTACAGTGTTGTAAATGGAAATGGTGAAGAGCTTGTAGATTTATGTGCTGAAAAAGGACTGATGATTGGGAATACCTGGTTTAAAAAGCGGGATATACATAAGTATACTTATGTAAGTAGGAGAGATGGCCAGAGAGCGTTATTGGATTACGTGTTAATTGACAGGCGTGCGAAAGAGAGACTTTTGGATGTTAATGTGCTGAGAGGTGCAACTGGAGGGATGTCTGATCATTATCTTGTGGAGGCTAAGGTGAAGATTAGTATGGGTTTTCAGAAAAGAGGAGTGAATGTTGGGGTGAAGAAGGTGGTGAGAGTAAGTGAGCTTGGGAAGGAGACCTGTGTGGGGAAGTACCAGGAGAGACTGTGTACAGAATGGAAAAAGGTGAGAACAATGGAAGTAAGGGGAGTCGGGGAGGAATGGGATGTATTTAGGGAATCAGTGATGGATTGCGCAAAAGATGCTTGTGGCATGAGAAGAGTGGGAGGTGGGCTGTTTAGAAAGGGTAGTGAGTGGTGGGATGAAGAAGTAAGAGTATTAGTGAAAGAGAAGAGAGAGGCATTTGGACGATTTTTGCAGGGAAAAAATGCAATTGAGTGGGAGAAGTATAAAAGAAAGAGACAGGAGGTCAAGAGAAAGGTGCAAGAGGTGAAAAAAAGGGCAAATGAGAGTTGGGGTGAGAGACTATCAGTAAATTTTAGGGAGAATAAAAAGATGTTCTGGAAGGAGGTAAATAGGGTGCGTAAGACAAGGGAGCAAATGGGAACTTCAGTGAAGGGCGTAAATGGGGAGGTGATAACAAGTAGCGGTGATGTGAGAAGGAGATGGAATGAGTATTTTGAAGGTTTGTTGAATGTGTCTGATGACAGAGTGGCAGATATAGGGTGTTTTGGTCGAGGTGGTGTGCAAAGTGAGAGGGTTAGGGAAAATGATTTGGTAAACAGAGAAGAGGTAGTAAAAGCTTTGCGGAAGATGAAAGCCGGCAAGGCAGCAGGTTTGGATGGTATTGCAGTGGAATTTATTAAGAAAGGGGGTGACTGTATTGTTGACTGGTTGGTAAGGTTATTTAATGTATGTATGACTCATGGTGAGGTGCCTGAGGATTGGCGGAATGCGTGCATAGTGCCATTGTACAAAGGCAAAGGGGATAAGAGTGAGTGCTCAAATTACAGAGGTATAAGTTTGTTGAGTATTCCTGGTAAATTATATGGGAGGGTATTGATTGAGAGGGTGAAGGCATGTACAGAGCATCAGATTGGGGAAGAGCAGTGCGGTTTCAGAAGTGGTAGAGGATGTGTGGATCAGGTGTTTGCTTTGAAGAATGTATGTGAGAAATACTTAGAAAAGCAAATGGATTTGTATGTAGCATTTATGGATCTGGAGAAGGCATATGATAGAGTTGATAGAGATGCTCTGTGGAAGGTATTAAGAATATATGGTGTGGGAGGCAAGTTGTTAGAAGCAGTGAAAAGTTTTTATCGAGGATGTAAGGCATGTGTACGTGTAGGAAGAGAGGAAAGTGATTGGTTCTCAGTGAATGTAGGTTTGCGGCAGGGGTGTGTGATGTCTCCATGGTTGTTTAATTTGTTTATGGATGGGGTTGTAAAGGAGGTAAATGCAAGAGTCCTGGAAAGAGGGGCAAGTATGAAGTCTGTTGGGGATGAGAGAGCTTGGGAAGTGAGTCAATTGTTGTTCGCTGATGATACAGCGCTGGTGGCTGATTCATGTGAGAAACTGCAGAAGCTGGTGACTGAGTTTGGTAAAGTGTGTGGAAGAAGAAAGTTGAGAGTAAATGTGAATAAGAGCAAGGTTATTAGGTACAGTAGGGGTGAGGGTCAAGTCAATTGGGAGGTGAGTTTGAATGGAGAAAAACTGGAGGAAGTGAAGTGTTTTAGATATCTGGGAGTGGATCTGTCAGCGGATGGAACCATGGAAGCGGAAGTGGATCATAGGGTGGGGGAGGGGGCGAAAATTTTGGGAGCCTTGAAAAATGTGTGGAAGTCGAGAACATTATCTCGGAAAGCAAAAATGGGTATGTTTGAGGGAATAGTGGTTCCAACAATGCTGTATGGTTGCGAGGCGTGGGCTATGGATAGAGATGTGCGCAGGAGGATGGATGTGCTGGAAATGAGATGTTTGAGGACAATGTGTGGTGTGAGGTGGTTTGATCGAGTAAGTAACGTAAGGGTAAGAGAGATGTGTGGAAATAAAAAGAGCGTGGTTGAGAGAGCAGAAGAGGGTGTTTTGAAATGGTTTGGGCACATGGAGAGAATGAGTGAGGAGAGATTGACCAAGAGGATATATGTGTCGGAGGTGGAGGGAACGAGGAGAAGAGGGAGACCAAATTGGAGGTGGAAAGATGGAGTGAAAAAGATTTTGTGTGATCGGGGCCTGAACATGCAGGAGGGTGAAAGGAGGGCAAGGAATAGAGTGAATTGGAGTCATGTGGTATACAGGGGTTGACGTGCTGTCAGTGGTTTGAAGCAAGGCATGTGAAGCGTCTGGGGTAAACCATGGAAAGCTGTGTAGGTATGTATATTTGTGTGTGTGGACGTGTGTATGTACATGTGTATGGGGGGGGGGTTGGGCCATTTCTTTCGTCTGTTTCCTTGCGCTACCTCGCAAACGCGGGAGACAGCGACAAAGTATAAAAAAAAAAAAAAAAAAAAAAAAAAATGGATGGGGTTGTTAGGGAGGTGAATGCAAGAGTTTTGGAAAGAGGGGCAAGTATGAAGTCTGTTGTGGATGAGAGAGCTTGGGAAGTGAGTCAGTGTTGTTCGCTGATGATACAGCGCTGGTGGCTGATTCATGTGAGAAGCTGCAGAAGCTGGTGACTGAGATTGGTAAAGTGTGTGAAAGAAGAAAGTTAATAGTAAATGTGAATAAGAGCAAGGTAATTAGTTACAGTAGGGTTGAGGGTCAAGTCAATTGGGAGGTAAGTTTGAATGTAGAAAAACTGGAGGAAGTAAAGTGTTTTAGATATCTGGGAGTGGATCTGGCAGCGGATGGAACCATGGAAGCGGAAGTGGATCATAGGGTGGGGGATGGGGCGAAAATCATGGGATCCTTGAAGAATGTGTGGAAGTCGAGAACATTATCTCGGAAAGCAAAAATGGGTATGTTTGAAGGAATAGTGGTTCCAACAATGTTGTATGGTTGCGAGGCGTGGGCTATGGATAGAGTTGTGCGCAGGAGGATGGATGTGCTGGAAATGAGATGTTTGAGGACAATGTGTGGTGTGAGGTGGTTTGATCGAGTAAGTAACGTAAGGGTAAGAGAGATGTGTGGAAATAAAAAGAGCGTGGTTGAGAGAGCAGAAGAGGGTGTTTTGAAATGGTTTGGGCACATGGAGAGAATGAGTGAGGAAAGATTGACCAAGAGGATATATGTGTCGGAGGTGGAGGGAACGAGGAGAAGTGGGAGACCAAGTTGGAGGTGGAAAAATGGAGTGAAAAAGATTTTGTGTGATCGGGGCCTGAACATGCAGGAGGGTGAAAGGAGGGCAAGGAATAGAGTGAATTGGATCGATATGGTATACCGGGTTGACGTGCTGTCAGTGGATTGAATCAGGGCATGTGAAGCGTCTGGGGTAAACCATGGAAATCTGTGTAGGTATGTATATTTGCGTGTGTGGACGTATGTATATACATGTGTATGGGGGTGGGTTGGTCCATTTCTTTCGTCTGTTTCCTTGCGCTACCTCGCAAACGCGGGAGACAGCGACAAAGCAAAAAAAAAAAAAAAAAATATATATATATATATATATATATATATATATATATATATATATATATATATATATATATATATATATATATATATCTGGGAGTGGATCTGGCAGCGGATGGAACCATGGAAGCGGAAGTGGATCATAGGGTGGGGGAGGGGGCGAAAATTCTGGGAGCCTTGAAGAATGTGTGGAAGTCGAGAACATTATCTCGGAGAGCAAAAATGGGTATGTTTCAAGGAATAGTGGTTCCAACAATGTTGTATGGTTGCGAGGCGTGGACTATGGATAGAGTTGTGCGCAGGAGGATGGATGTGCTGGAAATGAGATGTTTGAGGACAATGTGTGGTGTGAGGTGGTTTGATCGAGTAAGTAACGTAAGGGTAAGAGAGCTGTGTGGAAATAAAAAGAGCGTGGTTGAGAGAGCATAGGAGGGTGTTTTGAAATGGTTTGGTCACATTGAGAGAATGAGTGAGGAAAGATTGACCAAGAGGATATATGTGTCGGAGGTGGAGGGAACGAGGAGAAGAGGGAGACCAAAGTGGAGGTGTAAAGATGGAGTGAAAAAGATTTTGTGTGATCGGGGCCTGAACATGCAGGAGGGTGAAAGGAGGGCAAGGAATAGAGTGAGTTGGAGCGATGTGGTATACCGGGGTTGACGTGCTGTCAGTGGATTGAATCAGGGCATGTGAAGCGTCTGTGGTAAACCATGGAAAGCTGTGTAGGTATGTATATTTGCGTGTGTGGACGTATATATATACATGTGTATGGAGGTGGGTTGGGCCATTTCTTTCGTCTGTTGTCTTGCGCTGCCTCGCAAACGCGGGAGACAGCGACAAAGCAAAAAAAAAGAAAAAAAAAAATAATATATATATATATATATATATATATATATATATATATATATATATATATATATATATATATATATATATATATATATATATTTGGTATGGCAGTGGGTAACCCTCTTTCACCTGTACTAAGTAATCTTTATATGGAATTTTTTGAAACAAAATTACTAAAGGATATTTTACCTTCTAATGCAATTTGGTTTAGGTATGTAGATGATGTTCTTTGTGTTTGGCCAAAAAACGACAATTTACAAATATTTCTCCCCTTACTTAACAATTTAGTACCTTCCATTAAATTTACTATAGAAAATAAAAATAATGGTAGGTTACCATTTTTAGATTGCTTGATCCATAGACAAGGAAACAAGTTTAAGTTTAGTATATACAAAAAATATACCAATGTATGCTCATATATCCATTATTACTCATCTCAACATGACAGAGTTAAATCATCATCATTTCAATCTATGTTCCTAAGGGCATTACGTATTTGTAGTCCAGAGTTTATTGATGATGAGTTTGAGAAGATATATTCTATTGGATCTAAGTTAAAGTACCCTAGATCTTTCATTGATAAATCCCTTAAGTTAACAAAGAAATCATTTTATAGAGTTGAGCCCAAAGCTCCCATTGACACCAAGAATCTTTTAGTTCTCCCTATTAATAATAATTTCACTTTGCTTCCCATGTTGCTTAAGTCTAATGGAAATGTTGCCTTTAGCAACAATAATACTATAAAGAATATCTTAATCAGGAATTCAGCAGAAAATTCTCTTGGTTGCATCTATAAAGTTCCTTGTGAAAACTGTGATAAATTTAAGTTGGTCAGACTGGTAAGGATCTTTCTGTTAGACTTAAGCAACATAAATATAGTATAAGAACGGGACAAGAATCAAATGCCTTGTTTAATCATGTTAAAAATTATGATCATTGTATTGATTGGAGTAACGCCATCTCAGTTGTTATCTCTAACTCTATTACCATGAGTCATACATACATTAAGTAACCCTACCAACCAGTCAATAATACATTAACCCCCTTTTTTAATATATATATATATATATATATATATATATATATATATATATATATATATATATATATATATATATATATATATATATATATATATATATATATATATATTTTTTTTTTTTTTTTTTTTTGTCGCTGTCTCCCGCGTTTGCGAGGTACCGCAAGGAAACAGACGAAAGAAATGGCCCAACCCACCCCCATACACATGCCTTGATTCAATCCACTGACAGCACGTCAACCCCGGTATACCACATCGCTCCAATTCACTCTATTCTTTGCCCTCCTTTCACCCTACTGCATGTTCAGGCCCCGATCACTCAAAATCTTTTTCACTCCATCTTTCCACCTCCAATTTGGTCTCCCTCTTCTCCTCGTTCCCTCCACCTCCGACACATATATCCTCTTGGTCAATCTTTCCTCACTCATTCTCTCCATGTGACCAAACCATTTCAAAACACCCTCTTCTGCTCTCTCAACCACGCTCTTTTTATTTCCACACATCTCTCTTACACTTACGTTACTTACTCGATCAAACCACCTCACACCACACAGTGTCCTCAAACATCTCATTTCCAGCACATCCATCCTCCTGCGCACAACTCTATCCATAGTCCACGCCTCGCAACCATACAACATTGTTGGAACCACTATTCCTTCAAACATACCCATTTTTGCTTTCCGAGATAATGTTCTCGACTTCCACACATTCTTCAAGGCTCCCAGAATTTTCGCCCCCTCCCCCACCCTATGATCCACTTCCGCTTCCATGGTTCCATCCGCTGCCAGATCCACTCCCAGATATCTAAAACACTTCACTTCCTCCAGTTTTTCTCCATTCAAACTCACCTCCCAATTGAATTGACCCTCAACCCTACTGTACATAATAACCTTGCTCTTATTCACATTTACTCTTAACTTTCTTCTTTCACACACTTTACCAAACTCAGTCACCAGCTTCTGCAGTTTCTCACATGAATCAGCCACCAGCGCTGTATCATCAGCGAACAACAACTGACTCACTTCCCAAGCTCTCTCATCCCCAACAGACTTCATACTTGCCCCTCTTTCCAAAACTCTTGCATTTACCTCCCTAACAACCCCATCCATAAACAAATTAAACAACCATGGAGAAATCACACACCCCTGCCGCAAACCTACATTCACTGAGAACCAATCACTTTCCTCTCTTCCTACACGTACACCTTCGTTACATCCTCGATAAAAACTTTTCACTGCTTCTAACAACTTGCCTCCCACACCATATATTCTTAATACCTTCCACAGAGCATCTCTATCAACTCTATCATATGCCTTCTCCAGATCCATAAATGCTACATACAAATCCATTTGCTTTTCTAAGTATTTCTGACATACATTCTTCAAAGCAAACACCTGATCCACACATCCTCTACCACTTCTGAAACAACACTGCTCTTCCCCAATCTGATGCTCTGTACATGCCTTCACCCTCTCAATCAATGCCCTCCCATGTAATTTGCCAGGAATACTCAACAAACTTCCCCTTTCCTTTCCCCTTCCCCTTTCCCCTTCCCCTTATCCCCTTTGCCTTTGTATAATCCACTATGCACGCATTCCGCCAATCCTCAGGCACCTCACCATGAGTCATACACACATTAAATAACCTTACCAACCAGTCAACAATACAGTCACCCCCTTTTTTAATAAATTCCACTGCAATACCATCCAAACCTGCTGCCTTGCCGGCTTTCATCTTCCGTAAAGCTTTTACTACCTCTTCTCTGTATACCAACTCATTTTCCCTAACCCTCGCACTTTGCACACCACCTCGACCAAAACACCCTATATCTGCCACTCTATCATCAAACACATTCAACAAACCTTCAAAATGGATGTTAATGTGCTAAGAGGTGCAACTGGAGGGATGTCTGATCATTATCTTGTGGAGGCTAAGGTGAAGATTTGTATGGGTGTTCAGAAAAGAAGAGTGAATGTTGGGGTGAAGAGGGTGGTGAGAGTAAGTGAGCTTGGGAAGGAGACTTGTGTGAGGAAGTACCAGGAGAGACTGAGTACAGAATGGAAAAAGGTGAGAACAATGGAAGTAAGGGGAGTGGGGGAGGAATGGGATGTATTTAGGGAATCAGTGATGGATTGCGCAAAAGATGCTTGTGGCATGAGAAGAGTGGGAGGTGGGTTGATTAGAAAGGGTAGTGAGTGGTGGGATGAAGAAGTAAGAGTATTAGTGAAAGAGAAGAGAGAGGCATTTGGACGATTTTTGCAGGGAAAAAATGAAATTGAGTGGGAGACGTATAAAAGAAAGAGACAGGAGGTCAAGAGAAAGGTGCAAGAGGTGAAAAAAGGGCAAATGAGAGTTGGGGTGAGAGAGTATCATTAAATTTTAGGGAGAATAAAAAGATGTTCTGGAAGGAGGTAACTAAAGTGCGTAAGACAAGGGAGCAAATGGGAACTTCAGTGAAGGGCGCAAATGGGGAAGTGATAACAAGTAGTGGTGATATATATATATATATATATATATATATATATATATATATATATATATATATATATATATATATATATATATATATATATATATATATATATATATATATATATATTATATTTATATTTATATTTATTATACTTTGTCGCTTTCTCCCGCGTTTGCGAGGTAGCGCAAGGAAACAGACGAAAGAAATGGCCCCCCCCCCCATACACATGTATATACATACGTCCACACACGCAAATATACATACCTACACAGCTTTCCATGGTTTACCCCAGACGCTTCACATGCCTTGATTCAATCCACTGACAGCACGTCAACCCCGGTATACCACATCGCTCCAATTCACTCTATTCCTTGCCCTCCTTTCACCCTCCTGCATGTTCAGGCCCCGATCACACAAAATCTTTTTCACTCCATCTTTCCACTTCCAATTTGGTCTCCCTCTTCTCCTCTTTCCCTCCACCTCCGACACATATATCCTCTTGGTCAATCTTTCCTCACTCATTCTCTCCATGTTCCCAAACCATTTCAAAACACCCTCTTCTGCTCTCTCAGCCACGCTCTTTTTATTTCCACACATCTCTCTTACCCTTACGTTACTTACTCGATCAAACCACCTCACACCACACATTGTCCTCAAACATCTCATTTCCAGCACATCCATCCTCCTGCGCACAACTCTATCCATAGCCCACGCCTCGCAACCATACAACATTGTTGGAACCACTATTCCTTCAAACATACCCATTTTTGCTTTCCGAGATAATGTTCTCGACTTCCACACATTCTTCAAGGCCCCAAGAATTTTCGCCCCCTCCCCCACCCTATGATCCACTTCCGCTTCCATGGTTCCATCCGCTGCCAGATCCACTCCCAGATATCTAAAACACTTCACTTCCTCCAGTTTTTCTCCATTCAAACTCACCTCCCAACTGACTTGACCCTCAACCCTACTGTACCTAATAACCTTGCTCTTATTCACATTTACTCTTAAATTTCTTCTTCCACACACTTTACCAAACTCAGTCACCAGCTTCTGCAGTTTCTCACATGAATCAGCCACCAGCGCTGTATCATCAGCGAACAACAACTGACTCACTTCCCAAGCTCTCTCATCCCCGACAGACTTCATACTTGCCACTCTTTCCAAAACTCTTGCATTTACCTCCCTAACAACCCCATCCATAAACAAATTAAACAACCATGGAGACATCACACACCCCTGCCGCAAACCTACATTCACTGAGAACCAATCACTTTCCTCTCTTCCTACACGTACACATGCCTTACATCCTCGATAAAAACTTTTCACTGCTTCTAACAACTTTCCTCCCACACCATATATTCTTAATACCTTCCACAGAACATCTCTATCAACTCCATCATATGCCTTCTCCAGATCCATAAATGCTACATACAAATCCATTTGCTTTTCTAAGTATTTCTCACATACATTCTTCAAAGCAAACACCTGATCCACACATCCTCTACCACTTCTGAAACAACACTGCTCTTCCCCAATCTGATGCTCTGTACATGCCTTCACCCTCTCAATCAATGCCCTCCCATGTAATTTGCCAGGAATACTCAACAAACTTCCCCTTTCCTTTCCCCTTCCCCTTTCCCCTTCCCCTTATCCCCTTTTCCTTTGTATAATCCACTATGCACGCATTCCGCCAATCCTCAGGCACCTCACCATGAGTCATACACACATTAAATAACCTTACCAACCAGTCAACAATACAGTCACCCCCTTTTTTAATAAATTCCACTGCAATACCATCCAAACCTGCTGCCTTGCCGGCTTTCATCTTCCGTAAAGCTTTTACTACCTCTTCTCTGTATACCAACTCATTTTCCCTAACCCTCGCACTTTGCACACCACCTCGACCAAAACACCCTATATCTGCCACTCTATCATCAAACACATTCAACAAACCTTCAAAATGGATGTTAATGTGCTAAGAGGTGCAACTGGAGGGATGTCTGATCATTATCTTGTGGAGGCTAAGGTGAAGATTTGTATGGGTGTTCAGAAAAGAAGAGTGAATGTTGGGGTGAAGAGGGTGGTGAGAGTAAGTGAGCTTGGGAAGGAGACTTGTGTGAGGAAGTACCAGGAGAGACTGAGTACAGAATGGAAAAAGGTGAGAACAATGGAAGTAAGGGGAGTGGGGGAGGAATGGGATGTATTTAGGGAATCAGTGATGGATTGCGCAAAAGATGCTTGTGGCATGAGAAGAGTGGGAGGTGGGTTGATTAGAAAGGGTAGTGAGTGGTGGGATGAAGAAGTAAGAGTATTAGTGAAAGAGAAGAGAGAGGCATTTGGACGATTTTTGCAGGGAAAAAATGAAATTGAGTGGGAGAAAGGTGCAGGAGGTGAAAAAAGGGCAAATGAGAGTTGGGGTGAGAGAGTATCATTAAATTTTAGGGAGAATAAAAAGATGTTCTGGAAGGAGGTAACTAAAGTGCGTAAGACAAGGGAGCAAATGGGAACTTCAGTGAAGGGCGCAAATGGGGAAGTGATAACAAGTAGTGGTGATATATATATATATATATATATATATATATATATATATATATATATATATATATATATATATATATATATATATATATATATATATATATATATATATATTATATTTATATTTATATTTATTATACTTTGTCGCTTTCTCCCGCGTTTGCGAGGTAGCGCAAGGAAACAGACGAAAGAAATGGCCCCCCCCCCCATACACATGTATATACATACGTCCACACACGCAAATATACATACCTACACAGTTTTCCATGGTTTACCCCAGACGCTTCACATGCCTTGATTCAATCCACTGACAGCACGTCAACCCCGGTATACCACATCGCTCCAATTCACTCTATTCCTTGCCCTCCTTTCACCCTCCTGCATGTTCAGGCCCCGATCACACAAAATCTTTTTCACTCCATCTTTCCACTTCCAATTTGGTCTCCCTCTTCTCCTCTTTCCCTCCACCTCCGACACATATATCCTCTTGGTCAATCTTTCCTCACTCATTCTCTCCATGTTCCCAAACCATTTCAAAACACCCTCTTCTGCTCTCTCAGCCACGCTCTTTTTATTTCCACACATCTCTCTTACCCTTACGTTACTTACTCGATCAAACCACCTCACACCACACATTGTCCTCAAACATCTCATTTCCAGCACATCCATCCTCCTGCGCACAACTCTATCCATAGCCCACGCCTCGCAACCATACAACATTGTTGGAACCACTATTCCTTCAAACATACCCATTTTTGCTTTCCGAGATAATGTTCTCGACTTCCACACATTCTTCAAGGCCCCAAGAATTTTCGCCCCCTCCCCCACCCTATGATCCACTTCCGCTTCCATGGTTCCATCCGCTGCCAGATCCACTCCCAGATATCTAAAACACTTCACTTCCTCCAGTTTTTCTCCATTCAAACTCACCTCCCAACTGACTTGACCCTCAACCCTACTGTACCTAATAACCTTGCTCTTATTCACATTTACTCTTAAATTTCTTCTTCCACACACTTTACCAAACTCAGTCACCAGCTTCTGCAGTTTCTCACATGAATCAGCCACCAGCGCTGTATCATCAGCGAACAACAACTGACTCACTTCCCAAGCTCTCTCATCCCCGACAGACTTCATACTTGCCACTCTTTCCAAAACTCTTGCATTTACCTCCCTAACAACCCCATCCATAAACAAATTAAACAACCATGGAGACATCACACACCCCTGCCGCAAACCTACATTCACTGAGAACCAATCACTTTCCTCTCTTCCTACACGTACACATGCCTTACATCCTCGATAAAAACTTTTCACTGCTTCTAACAACTTTCCTCCCACACCATATATTCTTAATACCTTCCACAGAACATCTCTATCAACTCCATCATATGCCTTCTCCAGATCCATAAATGCTACATACAAATCCATTTGCTTTTCTAAGTATTTCTCACATACATTCTTCAAAGCAAACACCTGATCCACACATCCTCTACCACTTCTGAAACAACACTGCTCTTCCCCAATCTGATGCTCTGTACATGCCTTCACCCTCTCAATCAATGCCCTCCCATGTAATTTGCCAGGAATACTCAACAAACTTCCCCTTTCCTTTCCCCTTCCCCTTTCCCCTTCCCCTTATCCCCTTTTCCTTTGTATAATCCACTATGCACGCATTCCGCCAATCCTCAGGCACCTCACCATGAGTCATACACACATTAAATAACCTTACCAACCAGTCAACAATACAGTCACCCCCTTTTTTAATAAATTCCACTGCAATACCATCCAAACCTGCTGCCTTGCCGGCTTTCATCTTCCGTAAAGCTTTTACTACCTCTTCTCTGTATACCAACTCATTTTCCCTAACCCTCGCACTTTGCACACCACCTCGACCAAAACACCCTATATCTGCCACTCTATCATCAAACACATTCAACAAACCTTCAAAATGGATGTTAATGTGCTAAGAGGTGCAACTGGAGGGATGTCTGATCATTATCTTGTGGAGGCTAAGGTGAAGATTTGTATGGGTGTTCAGAAAAGAAGAGTGAATGTTGGGGTGAAGAGGGTGGTGAGAGTAAGTGAGCTTGGGAAGGAGACTTGTGTGAGGAAGTACCAGGAGAGACTGAGTACAGAATGGAAAAAGGTGAGAACAATGGAAGTAAGGGGAGTGGGGGAGGAATGGGATGTATTTAGGGAATCAGTGATGGATTGCGCAAAAGATGCTTGTGGCATGAGAAGAGTGGGAGGTGGGTTGATTAGAAAGGGTAGTGAGTGGTGGGATGAAGAAGTAAGAGTATTAGTGAAAGAGAAGAGAGAGGCATTTGGACGATTTTTGCAGGGAAAAAATGAAATTGAGTGGGAGAAAGGTGCAGGAGGTGAAAAAAGGGCAAATGAGAGTTGGGGTGAGAGAGTATCATTAAATTTTAGGGAGAATAAAAAGATGTTCTGGAAGGAGGTAACTAAAGTGCGTAAGACAAGGGAGCAAATGGGAACTTCAGTGAAGGGCGCAAATGGGGAAGTGATAACAAGTAGTGGTGATATATATATATATATATATATATATATATATATATATATATATATATATATATATATATATATATATATATATATATATATATATATATATATATATATATTATATTTATATTTATATTTATTATACTTTGTCGCTTTCTCCCGCGTTTGCGAGGTAGCGCAAGGAAACAGACGAAAGAAATGGCCCCCCCCCCCATACACATGTATATACATACGTCCACACACGCAAATATACATACCTACACAGTTTTCCATGGTTTACCCCAGACGCTTCACATGCCTTGATTCAATCCACTGACAGCACGTCAACCCCGGTATACCACATCGCTCCAATTCACTCTATTCCTTGCCCTCCTTTCACCCTCCTGCATGTTCAGGCCCCGATCACACAAAATCTTTTTCACTCCATCTTTCCACTTCCAATTTGGTCTCCCTCTTCTCCTCTTTCCCTCCACCTCCGACACATATATCCTCTTGGTCAATCTTTCCTCACTCATTCTCTCCATGTTCCCAAACCATTTCAAAACACCCTCTTCTGCTCTCTCAGCCACGCTCTTTTTATTTCCACACATCTCTCTTACCCTTACGTTACTTACTCGATCAAACCACCTCACACCACACATTGTCCTCAAACATCTCATTTCCAGCACATCCATCCTCCTGCGCACAACTCTATCCATAGCCCACGCCTCGCAACCATACAACATTGTTGGAACCACTATTCCTTCAAACATACCAATTTTTGCTTTCCGAGATAATGTTCTCGACTTCCACACATTCTTCAAGGCCCCAAGAATTTTCGCCCCCTCCCC
Organism: Panulirus ornatus; assembly: GCF_036320965.1. NCBI lineage: Eukaryota > Metazoa > Arthropoda > Malacostraca > Decapoda > Palinuridae > Panulirus > Panulirus ornatus. The sequence goes on along the minus strand of NC_092248.1, from coordinate 20,714,525 downwards.
CACCCTATGATCCACTTCCGCTTCCATGGTTCCATCCGCTGCCAGATCCACTCCCAGATATCTAAAACACTTCACTTCCTCCAGTTTTTCTCCATTCAAACTCACCTCCCAACTGACTTGACCCTCAACCCTACTGTACCTAATAACCTTGCTCTTATTCACATTTACTCTTAAATTTCTTCTTCCACACACTTTACCAAACTCAGTCACCAGCTTCTGCAGTTTCTCACATGAATCAGCCACCAGCGCTGTATCATCAGCGAACAACAACTGACTCACTTCCCAAGCTCTCTCATCCCCGACAGACTTCATACTTGCCACTCTTTCCAAAACTCTTGCATTTACCTCCCTAACAACCCCATCCATAAACAAATTAAACAACCATGGAGACATCACACACCCCTGCCGCAAACCTACATTCACTGAGAACCAATCACTTTCCTCTCTTCCTACACGTACACATGCCTTACATCCTCGATAAAAACTTTTCACTGCTTCTAACAACTTTCCTCCCACACCATATATTCTTAATACCTTCCACAGAACATCTCTATCAACTCCATCATATGCCTTCTCCAGATCCATAAATGCTACATACAAATCCATTTGCTTTTCTAAGTATTTCTCACATACATTCTTCAAAGCAAACACCTGATCCACACATCCTCTACCACTTCTGAAACCACACTGCTCTTCCCCAATCTGATGCTCTGTACATGCCTTCACCCTCTCAATCAATACCCTCCCATATAATTTACCAGGAATACTCAACAAACTTATACCTCTGTAATTTGAGCACTCACTCTTATCCCCTTTGCCTTTGTACAATGGCACTATGCACGCATTCCGCCAATCCTCAGGCACCTCACCATGAGTCATACATACATTAAATAACCTTACCAACCAGTCAACAATACAGTCACCCCCTTTTTTAATAAATTCCACTGCAATACCATCCAAACCTGCTGCCTTGCCGGCTTTCATCTTCTGCATATATATATATATATATATGTATATATATATATATATATATATATATATATATATATATATATATATATATATATATATATATATATATATATATATATATATATGTGTGTGAATAAGAGCAAGGTTATTAGGTACAGTAGGGTTGAGGGTCAAGTCAATTGGGAGGTAAGTTTTAAAAGAGTTTTAGATATCTGGGAGTGGATCTGGCACTGGATGGAACCATGGAAGCGGAAGTGGATCATATGGTGGGGGAGGGGGCGAAAATCCTGGGAGCCTTGAAGAATGTGTGGAAATCGAGAACATTATCTCGGAAAGCAAAAATGGGTATGTTTGAAGGAATAGTGGTTCCAACAATGGTGTATGGTTGCGAGGCGTGGGCTATGGATAGAGTTGTTCGCAGAAGGATGGATGTGCTGGAAATGAGATGTTTGAGGACAATGTGTGGTGTGAGGTGGTTTGATCGAGTAAGTAACTTAAGGGTAAGAGAGATGTGTGGAAATAAAAAGAGCGTGGCTGAGAGAGCAGAAGAGGGTGTTTTGAAATGGTTTGGGAACATGGAGAGAATGAGTGAGGAAAGATTGACCAAGAGGATATATGTGTCGGAGGTGGAGGGAACGAGGAGAAGTGGGAGACCAAGTTGGAGGTGGAAAAATGGAGTGAAAAAGATTTTGTGTGATCGGGGCCTGAACATACAGGAGGGTGAAAGGAGGGCAAGGAATAGAGTGAATTGGATCGATGTGGTATACCTGGGTTGACGTGCTCTCAGTGGATTGAATCAGGGCATGTGAAGCGTCTGGGGTAAACCATGGAAAGCTGTGTAGGTATGTATATTTGCGTGTGTGGACGTATGTATATACATGTGTATGGGGGTGGGTTGGGCCATCTCTTTTGTCTGTTTCCTTGCGCTACCTCGCAAACGCGGGAGACAGCGACAAAGCAAAAAAAAAAAAAATATATATATATATATATATATATATATATATATATATATATATATATATATATATATATATATATATATACATATATATATATATATATATATATATATATATATATTTTTTTTTTTTTTTTTTTTTCAAACTATTCGCCATTTCCCGCATCAGCGAGGTAGCGTTAAGAACAGAGAACTGGGCCACTGAGGGAATATCCTCACCTGGCCCCCTTCTCTGTTCCTTCTTTTGGAAAATTAAAAAAGATTGAGAGGGGAGGATTTCCAGCCCCCCGCTCCCTCCCCTTTTAGTCGCCTTCTACGACACGCAGGGAATACGTGGGAAGTATTCTTTCTCCCCTATCCCCAGGGATATATATATATGTATATATGTATATATATATATATATATATAAAAATATGTATATATATATATATATATATATATATATATATATATATATATATATATATATATATATATCTTTCTTTCATACTATTCGCCATTTCCCGCATTAGCGAGGTAGCGTTGAGAACAGAGGACTGGGCCATTGAGGGAATATCCTCACCTGGGCCCCTTCTCTGTTCCCTCTTTTGGAAAATTAAAAAAAAAAAAAAAAGTGAGAGGGGAGGATTTCCAGCCCCCCGCTCCCTCCCCTTTTAGTCGCCTTCTACGACACGCAGGGAATACGTGGGAAGTATATATATATATATATATATATATATATATATATATATATATATATATATACATTATCTATTGGGATAGGGAGAAAGAATACTTCCCACGTATTCCCTGCATGTCGTAGAAGGCGACTAAAAGGGGAGGGAGCGGGGGGCTGGAAATCCTCGCCTTTTTTTTTTAATTTTCCAAAAGAAGGAACAGAGAAGGGGGCCAGGTGAAGATATTCCCTCAAAGGCGCAGTCCTCTGTTCTTAATGCTACCTTGCTAACGCGGGAAATGAAGTTTGAAAAAAAAAAAAATATATATATATATATATATATATATATATATATATATATATATATATACATATATATATATATATATATATATATATATATATATATATATATATATATATATATATATATATATATATATATATATATATGGGAGATGGGGAAAGAGAATACTTCCCACGCATTCCCCACGTTTCGTGGAGGGCGACTAAATGGGATGGGAGCCGGACTCTAGAAACGCTCCCTTCATTGTATTTTAACTTTCTAAAAGGTGAAACAGAAGAAGGAGTCATGGAGGGAGTGCTCGTTCTCCTCGAAGGCTCTGACTGGGGTGTGTAGATGTAACCAAGATGAGAAAAAGGAGAAATAGGTAGTATGCTTGAGGAAAGGAACCTGGATGTTTTGGCTCTGAGTGAACCGAAGCTCAAGGATGAAGGGGATGAGTGGTTTGGGAATGTTTTAGGAGTAAAGCCAGGGGTCGGTGAGAGGACAAGAGCAAGGTAAGGAATAGTACTACTCCTGAAACAGGTGTTGTGGGAGTAAGTGATAGAGTGTAAGAAAGTAAACTCTAGATTGATATGGGTAAAACTGAAAGTGGATGGAGAGAGATGGGAGATTATTGGTGCATATGCACCTGGGCATGAGAAGAAAGATCATGAGAGGCAAGTGTTTTGGGAGGAACTGAGTAAGTGTGTTAGTAGTTTTGATGCACGAGACCGGGTTTTAGTGATGGGTGATTTGAATGCAAAGGTGAGTAATGTGGCAGTTGAGGGAATGATTGGTGTACATGGAGTGTTCAGTGTTGTAAATGGAAATAATGAAGAGCTTTTAGGTTTGTGTGCTGAAAAAGGACTGGTGATTGGGAATACCTGGTTTAAAAAGAGAGATATACATAAGTATACGTATGTAAGTAGGAGAGATGACCAGAAAGCATTATTGGATCACGTGTTAATTGATAACCGCGCGAAAGAGAGACTTTTGGATGTTGATGTGCTGAGAGGTGCAACTGGAGGGATGTCTGATCATTATCTTGTGGAGGCGAAGGTGAAGATTTGTAGAGGTTTCCAGGAAAGAATAGAGAATGTTGGCATGCAGAGAGTGGTGAGAGTTAGTGAGCTTGGGAAAGAGACTTGTGAGAGGAATTACCAGAAAAGACTGAGTGTAGAATGGAAAAAGGTGAGAGGAAAGGACGTAAGAGGAGTGGTGTAGGAATGGGATGTATCTAGGGAAGCAGTGATGGATTCCGCACAAAATGCTTGAGGCATGAGAAGTGTGGGTGGGCATATTAGAAAGGGTAGTGAGTGGTGGGATGAAGAAGTAAGATTAGTAGTGTAAGAGAAGAGAGAGGCATTTGGACGATTTTTACAGGAAAATAGTATAAATGACTGGGAGATGTATAAAAGAAAGAGTCAGGAGGTGAAGAGAGAGGCACAGTAGGTGAAAAAGAGGGCAAATGAGAGTTAGGGGTGAGAGAGTATTATTAAATTTTCGGGAGAATAAAAAGATGATTTGGAAGGAGGTAAATAAAGTGCGTAAGACAAGAGCACAAATGGGAACATCGGTGAAGGTGGCTAATGGGAAGGTAATAACAAGTAGTGGTGATGTGAGAATGAGATGGAGTGAGTATTTTGAGGGTTTGTTGAATATGTTAGATGACAGATTAACAGATATAGGGTGTTTTGGTCGATCTGGTGTAGTGATAGGGATGAACAGAGAAGAGGTAATAAAAGCTTTGCGGAAGATGGTGTCTGTGTTATTGACTGGTTGGTAAGGATATTTAATGTATGTATGACTCATCGTGAAGAGCCTAAGGATTAGTGGAACGCTTGCATAGTACCATTGTACAAAGGCAAAGGGGATAAAGGTGAGTGCTCAAATTACTGAGGTATAAGTTTGTTGAGTGTTCCTGAGAAATCTTTTGGGAGGGTATTGATTGAGAGGGTGAAGGCATGTATAGTACATCAGATTGGGGAAAAGAATTGTGGTTTCACAAGTGGTAGAGGATGTGTGGATGAGGTGTTTGCTCTGAAAAATGTATGTGAGAAATACTTAGAAAAGCAAATGGATTTGTATGTAGCATTTAGGGATCTGGAGAAGGCATATGATAGAGTTGATAGAGATGCTCTGTGGAAGGAATTAAGAATACATGCTGTGGGAGGTAAGTTGTTAGAAGCAGTGAAAAGTTTTTATCGAGAATACATATATCTCAATCCATTGCCAGCATGTCGACCCCGGTATACCACATTGTTCCAATTCAATCTGTTCCTTGCACACCGTTACCCTCCTGCATGTTCAGGCCCCGATCGCTCAAAATCATTTTCACTCCATCTTTCCTCCTGCAATTTGGTTTCCCACTTCTCATTCCCTCCACCTCCGACACATATATCCTCTTGGTCAATCTTTCCTCACTCATTCTCTCCATGTGAGCAAACCATTTCTAAATATCCTCATCTGCTCTCTCAACCACACTCTTTTTATTACCAAATATCTTTCTTACCCTTTTATTACTTACTCGGTTAAACGACCTCACACCACATATTGTCATCAAACATCTCATTTTCACCCTCCTCCGCACAATTCTATATGTATAGCCCACGCCTAGCATCCATATAACATTGTTGGAACCACTATTCCTTCAATATACATATATATATATATATATATATATATATATATATATATATATATATATATATATATATATATATATATATATATATATATATATATATATATATATATATATATATATGGAGCGGGGGGCTGGAAATCCTCCCCTCTCGTTTTTTTTTTTTAATTTTCCAAAAGAAGGAACAGAGAATTGGGCCAGGTGAGGGTATTCCCTCAAAGGCCCAGTCCTCTGTTCTTAATGCTACCTCGCTAACGCGGGAAATGGCGAATAGTTTAAAAGAAAGAAAAGAAATATATATATATATATATATATATATATATATATATATATATATATATATATATATATATATATATATATATATATATATATATATATATTTATCGAGGATGTAAGGCATTTGTACGTGTAGGAAGAGAGGAAAGTGATTGGTTCTCAGTGAATGTAGGTTTGCGGCAGGGGTGTGTGATGTCTCCATCGTTGATTAATTTGTTTATGGATGGGGTTGTTAGGGAGGTGAATGCAAGAGTTTTGGAAAGAGGGGCAAGTATGAAGTCTGTTAGGGATAAGAGAGCTTGGGAAGTGAGTCAGTTGTTGTTCGCTGATGATACAGCGCTGGTGGCTGATTCATGTGAGAAAATTCAGAAGCTGGTGACTGAGTTTGGTAAAGTGTGTGAAAGAAGAAAGTTAAGATTAAATGTGAATAAGAGTAAGGTAATTAGGTACAGTAGGGTTGAGGGTCAAGTCAATTGGGAGGTAAGTTTGAATGGAGAAAAACTGGAGGAAGTAAAGTGTTTTAGATATCTGGGAGTGGATCTGGCAGCGGATGGAACCATGGAAGCGGAAGTGGATCATAGGGTGGGGGAGGGGGCGAAAATCCTGGGAGCCTTGAAGAATGTGTGGAAGTCGTGAACATTATCTCGGAAAGCAAAAATGGCTATGTTTGAAGGAATAGTGGTTCCAACAATGTTGTATGGTTGCGAGGCGTGAGCAATGGATAGAGTTGTACGCAGGAGGATGGATGTGCTGGAAATGAGATGTTTGAGGACAATGTGTGGTGTGAGGTGGTTTGATCGAGTGAGTAACGTAAGGGTAAGAGAGATGTGTGGAAGTAAAAAGAGCGTGGTTGAGAGAGCAGAAGAGGGTGTTTTGAAATGGTTTGGGCACATGGAGAGAATGAGTGAGGAAAGATTGACCAAGAGGATATATGTGTCGGAGGTGGAGGGAACGAGGAGAAGTGGGAGACCAAATTGGAGGTGTAAAGATGGAGAGAAAAAGATTTTGAGTGATCGGAGCCTAAACATGCAGGAGGGTGAAAGGAGGGAAAGGAATAGAGTGAATTGGATCGATGTGGTATATCGGGGTTGACGTGCTGTCAGTGGATTGAATCAGGGCATGTGAAGCGTCTGGGGTAAACCATGGAAAGCTGTGTAGGTATGTATATTTACGTGTGTGGACGTATGTATATACATGTGTATGGGGGTGGGTTGGGCCATTTCTTTCGCCTGTTTTTGCGAGACAGCGGCAAAAAAAAAAAAAATATATATATCTGTTCATGTTCATACTACTTGCCATTTCCCGCGTTAGTGAGGTAGCGTTTAGAAGAGAGGACAGAGCCTTAGAGGGAATATCCTCACTTGGCCCCCTTCTCTGTTCCTGCTTTTGGAAAATTAAAAAAGAGAGGGGAGGATTTCCAGCCCCCCGCTCCCTTCCCTTTTAGTCGCCTTCTACGACACGCAGGGAATACGTGGGGAGGTATTCTTTCTCCCCTATCCCCAGGAATATATATATATATATATATATATATAAATATATATATATATATATATAATATATATATATATATATATATATTTATATTTATATATATATATATATATATATATATATATATATATATATATATATATAGATATATATATATATATAGATGTTCTGGAAGGAGGTAAATAAAGTGCGTAAGACAAGGGAGCAAATGGGAACTTTCAGTGAAGGGCGCAAATGGGGAGGTGATAACAAGTAGTGGTGATGTGAGAAAGAGATGGAGTGAGTATTTTGAAGGTTTGTTGAATGTGTTTGATGATAGAGTGGCAGATATAGGGTGTTTTGGTCGAGGTGGTGTGCAAAGTGAGAGGGTTAGGGAAAATGATTTGGCAAACAGAGAAGAGGTAGTAAAAGCTTTGCGGAAGATGAAAGCCGGCAAGGCAGCAGGTTTGGATGGTATTGCAGTGGAATTTATTAAAAAAGGGGTTGACTGTATTGTTGACTGGTTGGTAAGGTTATTTAATGTATGTATGACTCATGGTGAGGTGCCTGAGGATTGGCGGAATGCGTGCATAGTGCCATTGTATAAAGGCAAAGGGGATAAGAGTGAGTGCTCAAATTACAGCGGTATAAGTTTGTTGAGTATTCCTGGTAAATTATATGGGAGGGTATTGATTGAGAGGGTGAAGGCATGTACAGAGCATCAGATTGGGGAAGAGCAGTGTGGTTTCAGAAGTGGTAGAGGATGTGTGGATCAGGTGTTTGCTTTGAAGAATGTATGTGAGAAATACCTAGAAAAGCGGAGGCAAGATGTCAGAAGCAGTGAAAAGTTTTTATCGAGGATGTAAGGCATGTGTACGTGTAGGAAGAGAGAAAAGTGGTTGGTTCTCAGTGAATGTAGGTTTGCGGCAGGGGTGTGTGATGTCTCCATGGTTGTTTAATTTGTTTATGGATGGGGTTGTTAGGGAGGTAAATGCAAGAGTTTTGGAAAGAGGGGCAAGTATGAAGTCTGTTGGGGATGAGAGAGCTTGGGAAGTGAGTCAGTTGTTGTTCGCTGATGATACAGCGCTGGTGGCTGATTCATGTGAGAAACTGCAGAAGCTGGTGACTGAGTTTAGTAAAGTGTGTGAAAGTAGAAAGTTAAGAGTAAATGTGAATAAGAGCAAGGTTATTAGGTACAGTAGGGTTGAGGGTCAAGTCAATTGGGAGGTAAGTTTGAATGGAGAAAAACTGGAGGAAGTAAAGTGTTTTAGATATCTGGGAGTGGATCTGGCAGCGGATGGAACCATGGAAGCGGAATTGGATCATAGGGTGGGGGAGGGGGCGAAAATCCTGTGAGCCTTGAAGAATGTGTGGAAGTCGAGAACATTACCTCGAAAAGAAAAAATGGGTATGTTTGAAGGAATAGTGGTTCCAACAATGTTGTATGGTTGCGAGGCGTGGGCTATGGATAGAGTTGTGCGCAGGAGGATGGATGTGCTGGAAATGAGATGTTTGAGGACAAAGTGTGGTGTGAGGTGGTTTGATCGAGTGAGTAACGTAAGGGTAAGAGAGATGTGTGGAAATAAAAAGAGCGTGGTTGAGAGAGCAGAAGAGGGTGTTTTGAAATGGTTTGGGCACATGGAGAGAATGAGTGAGGAAAGATTGACCAAGAGGATATATGTGTCGGAGGTGGAGGGAACGAGGAGAAGTGGGAGACCAAATTGGAGGTGTAAAGATGGAGTGAAAAAGATTTTGTGTGATCGGGGCCTGAACATGCAGGAGGGTGAAAGGAGGGCAAGGAATAGAGTGAATTGGATCGATGTGGTAAACCGGGTTGACGTACTGTCAGTGGATTGAATCAGGGCATGTGAAGCGTCTGGGGTAAACCATGGAAAGCTGTGTAGGTATGTATATTTGCGTGTGTGGACGTATGTATATACATGTGTATGGGGGTGGGTTGGGCCATTTCTTTCGTCTGTTTCCTTGCGTTACCTCGCAAACGCGGGAGACAGCGACAAAGAAAAATATATATATATATATATATATATATATATATATATATATATATAAATATATATATTTTTAATTTTTTATTATATTTATTATATTTATATTATATCATATTATTATATTATATTTATTATATTTGTTATATATTATATTTATTATTATTTTTTATTATTATTATTATCATTATATTATTATTATATATATATATATATATATATATATATATATATATATATATATATATATATGTATATATATATATATATATATATATATATATATATATATATTTATATATATATATATATATATATATATATATATATATATTTATATATATATATATATATATATATATATATATATATATATATATATATATATATATAATATATATATATATATATATATATATATATATATATATATATATATATATATATATATATATATCCCTGGGGATAGGGGAGCAAGAATACTTCCCACGTATTCCCTGCGTGTCGTAGAAGGCGACTAAAAGGGGAGGGAGCGGGGGGCTGGAAATCCCCCCCTCTCGTTTTTTTTTTAATTTTCCAAAGGAAGGAACAGAGAATTGGGCCGGGTGAGGGTAGTCCCTCAAAGGCTCAGTCCTCTGTTCTTAACGCTACCTCGCTGATGCGGGAAATGGCGAATAGTTTGAAAGAAAGAAAATATATATATATATATATATATATATATATATATATATATATATATATATATATTTTTTTTTTTTTTTTTTTTTTTCTTGCTTTGTCGCTGTCTCCCGCGTTTGCGAGGTAGCGCAAGGAAACAGACTAAAGAAATGGCCCAACCCACCCCCATACACATGTATATACATACACGTCCACACACGCAAATATACATACCTACACAGACTTCCATGGTTTACTCCAGATGCTTCACATGCCCTGATTCAATACACTGACAGCACGTCAACCCCGGTATACCACATCGATCCAATTCACTCTATTCTTTGCCCTCCTTTTACCCTCCTGCATGTTAAGGCCCCGATCACACAAAATCTTTTTCACTCCATCTTTCCACCTCCAATTTGGTCTCCCACTTCTCCTCGTTACCTCCACCTCCGACACATATATCCTCTTGGTCAATCTTTCCTCACTCATTCTCTCCATGTGCCCAAACCATTTCAAAACACCCTCTTCTGCTCTCTCAACCACGCTCTTTTTAGTTCCACACATCTCTCTTACCCTTACGTTACTTACTCGATCAAACCACCTCACACCACACATTGTCCTCAAACATCTCATTTCCAGCACATCCACCCTCCTGCGCACAACTCTATCCATAGCCCACGCCTCGCAACCATACAAAATTGTTGGAACCACTATTTCTTCAAACATACCCATTTTGCTTTACGAGATAATGTTGTCGACTTCCACACATTCTTCAAGGCTCCCAGGATTTTCGCCCCCTCCCCCACCCTATGATCCACTTCCTCTTCCATGGTTCCATCCGCTGCCAGATCCACTCCCAGATATCTAAAACACTTTACTTCCTCCAGTTTTTCTCCATTCAAACTTACCTCCCAATTGACTTGACCCTCAACCCTACTGTACCTAATAACCTTGCTCTTATTCACATTTACTCTTAACTTTCTTCTTTCACACACTTTACCAAACTCAGTCACCAGCTTCTGCAGTTTCTCACATGAATCAGCCACCAGCGCTGTATCATCAGCGAACAATAACTGACTCACTTCCCAAGCTCTCTCATCCCTAATAGACTTCATACTTGCCCCTCTTTCCAAAACTCTTGCATTCCAGATCCATAAATGCTACATACAAATTCATTTGCTTTTCTAAGTATTTCTCACATACATTCTTCAAAGCAAACACCTGATCCACACATCCTCTACCACTTCTGAAACCACACTGCTCTACCCCAATCTGATGCTCTGTACATGCCTTCACCCTCTCAATCAATACCCACCCATATGATTTACCAGGAATACTCAACAAACTTATACCTCTGAAATTTGAGCAGTCACTCTTATCCCCTTTGCCTTTGTAAAATGGCACTATGCACGCATTCCGCCAATCCTCAGGCACCTCACCATGAGTCATACATACATTAAATAACCTTACCAACCAGCCAATAATACAGTCACCCCCTTTTTTAATAAATTCCACTGCAATGCCATCCAAACCTGCTGCCTTGCCGGCTTTCATCTTCCGCAAAGCTTTTACTACCTCTTCTCTGTTTACCAAATCATTTTCCCTTAACCCTCTCACTTTGCACACCACCTCGACCAAAACACCCTATATCTGCCACTCTATCATCAAACACATTCAACAAACCTTCAAAATACTCACTCCATCTCTTTCTCACATCACCACTACTTGCTATCATCTCCCCATTTGCGCCCTTCACTGAAGTTCCCATTTGCTCCCTTGTCTTACGCACATTATTTACCTCCTTCCAGAACATCTTTTTATTCTCCCTAAAATTTAATGATACTCTCTCACCCCAACTCTCATTTGCCCTCTTTTTCACCTCTTGCACCTTTCTCTTGACCTCCTGTCTCTTTCTTTTATAAATCTCGCACTCATATATATATATATATATATATATATATATATATATATATATATATATATATATATATATATATATATATATATATATATATATATATATATATATATATATATATATATATATATATATATGTGTATATATATATATATATTTTTTTTTTCTTTTTTTTTTTTTGCTTTGTCGCTGTCTCCCGCGTTTGCGAGGTAGCGCAAGGAAACAGCCGAAAGAAATTGCCTAACCCTACCCCATACACATGTATATACATACGTCCACACACGCAAAATATACATAATCTACACAGCTTTCCATGGTTTACCCCAGACGCTTCACATGCCCCGATTCAATCCAATGAATAGTGGTTCCAACAATGTTGTATGGTTGCGAGGCGTGGGCTATGGATAGAGTTGTGCGCAGGAGGATGGATGTGCTGGAAATGAGATGTTTGAGGACAATGTGTGGTGTGAGGTGGTTTGATCGAGTAAGTAACGTAAGGGTAAGAGAGATGTGTGGAAATAAAAAGAGCGTGGTTGAGAGAGCAGAAGAGGGTGTTTTCAAATGGTTTGGGCACATGGAGAGAATGAGTGAGGAAAGATTGACCAAGAGGATATATGTGTCGGAGGTGGAGGGAACGAGGAGAAGAGGGAGAACAAATTGGAGGTGGAAAGATGGAGTGAAAAAGATTTTGTGTGATCGGGGCCTGAACATGCAGGAGGGTGAAAGGAGGGCAAGGAATAGAGTGAATTGGAGCGATGTGGTATACCGGGGTTGACGTGCTGTCAGTGGAGTGAATCAGGGCATGTGAAGCGTCTGGGGTAAACCATGGAAAGCTGTGTAGGTATGTATATTTGCGTGTGTGGACGTATGTATATACATGTGTATGGGGGTGGGTTGGGCCATTTCTTTCGTCTGTTTCCTTGCGCTACCTCGCAAACGCGGGAGACAGCGACAAAGCAAAAAAAAAAAAAAAAAAAATATATATATATATATATATATATATATATATATATATATATATATATATAATAAATGAGATCGTTTTGATTGGGGCATTCAGTTGCCTGGGTCGTTTCAGTGAACATGCAAAGAAAAAGTGAGTAAATCTGACTGAACTTGAAATGTGATAAACCAATCACATGAGGACCTCAACATACCAGGCTACTCCCAACATACCAGCACCAGTTTAACATACCAGGGTAAACCGAATAGTCCAAGATAAGCTAGACATATGAATATGAAGTTAATGTACCAGAATGTCGAACATTACCCTGATATATCGGAACGGTATGGTAAACTGATTATGTCAGGACGGTTAACCCAACGTCTCAAGATAAACCGAACACCACTGGGTAATCCGAGTATACCTGGGTTTCCCGAATATTGAAGGTCAAATCGAATATCTCAAGTAAACCAAATGTTAAAGTACGACTAGGAAAACAAAATTAACTATGTTAGGACGTGAAATTGTGGGTTCCTGAGTAGCTTGTGTGTGTGTGTGTGTGTGTGTGTGTGTGTGTGTGTAGTGTGTGTAAATAACGATTCACTTGATTTAGCCAGCTTTGACTGTAAATACAGAGTTCAGGCATTACAGACATTACAGGTTTGGGAGGTTCTCATGGTTAAGTAATCATACAAGAGCTTAAGATCGAGGTTGGTGAGGCTGGACGTGTCCACGTTCTGGATAACCATATGAGTGAGTGAGGCTCATCCACACAGTGAGGCTGGCAGATATTCACCAAGGTTTACACAGTAAATACTGTGGTTTATATGTTACGGAGTTATATGAATATGACGTGATGAATGATATGATTAGCTGCAGTAATACAATGGTGAGAGAGAATGTGAAAATCTACGAGGAGAACGATTTCCTTCATCAGTCTGTCATCAACAACTGCCTCAACCAGGAGGTACAAGCTTTTAGACCAACAGTGTAAAAAAAGAGGAATATCAAAAATGACTCGTTTGACTACAAAGGCTGTAATGGAGGCAGCACAACCGGGGCAAATGGTGGACGCATCTGAGAGAGAAGAGAAAAAAAAAGAAATATCAGAAACGTCCGTAATTCTGAAGAAATAAATATGTTCTGGAAATGCTTTCTGCTTAACAAACAAAGCTTTGCAGATGAAATTCGCGACGCACATATTCCCAACATAATGTCAAGGTTATAGAGCACTAAGCAGGCAGGATTAAAGTTGAGGATATTACACATCTATTCCCAGTATATTTCTATACGCGTCTCTAAACGGTAAAAAATTAGTGATACATTTTCTTACGATAGTTAAGATTTCCCAAGGTAAACTCTCGTGTTGAGGTGACTGTTCCAACGTAATTCTTTTTTCATCGAATACATATTTGAAATTGATCATAAATCCCTTGTGACAACTATGCAATTAGAATAACCCTGTTTATTCGAATCCATCGCGAGCCAAAACCCAAACGACTCACAACGAAACCTTTAAGAGGAGTTTACAATGGCCACAGTATCTTCGAGGACTCTCCACGTCGACAATGGAACATCCTCATTAGCCACTTACATCGAGAGAGACAAGGTCATCACAAACGAAAACTCTAACTGGCATTACCGGGGCCTGAGAGTGCACTATTCTACACGTTTATGCACCACTGTCACCCAACACCATATATATATATATATATATATATATATATATATATATATATATATATATATATATATATATATATATATATATATATATATATATATATATATATATTCATTCATTTCAAAAATCATACTTTGTCGCTGTCTCCCGCGTTAGCGAGGTACCGCAAGGAAACAGACGAAAGAATGGCCCAACCCACCCACATACGTATGTATATACATACACGTCCACATACGTACATATACATATCATATATATATCTCAACGTATACATATATATACACACAGACATATACATATGTACAAATGTACATAATTCATACTGTCTGCGTTTATTCATTCCCATCGCCACCTCGCCACACATGAAATAACAACCCCCTCCCCCCTCAGGCGTGCGACGCAGCGCTATGAAAAGACTACAAAGGCCACATTAGCTCACACTCAGTCTCTAGCTGTCATGTATAAGGCACCGAAACCAGAGCTCCCTTTCCACATCCAGATCCCACAGAACTTTCCATGGTTTACCCCAGACGCTTCACACGCCCTGGTTCAATCCATTGACAGCACGTCGACCTCGGTATACCACATCGTTCCAGTTCACTCTCTTCCTTGCACGCCTTTCACCCTCCTGCATGTTCAGGCCCGATCACTCCATCTTTCCACCTCCAGTTTGGTCTCCCACTTCTCGTTCCCTCCACCTCTGACACATATATCCTCTATGTCAGTCTTTCCTCACTCATTTTCTCCATGTGACCTAACCATTTCAAAACACCCTCTTCTGCTCTCACAACCACACTCTTTTTATTACCACACATCTCTCTTACCCAATATTACTTACTCGATCAAACCACCTCACACCACATATCATCCACAAACATCTCATTTCCAGCACATCCACCCTCCTGCGCACAACTCTATCTATAGCCCACGCCTTGCAACCATGTGACATTGATGGAACCACTATTCTTTCAAACATACCCATTTTTGCTTTCCGAAATAATGTTCTCGACTTCCACACATTCTTCAACGCTCTCAGAACTTTCGTCTCCTCCCCACCTTATGATTCACTTCTGCTTCCATGGTTCCATCCACTGCCAAATCCACTCCCAGATGTCTAAAACACTTCACTTCCTCCAGTTTTTCTCCATTCAAACATACCTCCCAATTGACTTGTCCCTTAACCCTAATGTACCTAATAACCTTGGTCTTGTTCACATTTACTCTCAGCTTTCTTCTTTCACACACTTTACCAAACTCAGTCACCAGCTTCTGCAGTTTCTCACACGAATCAGCTACCAGCGCAGTATCATCAGCGAATAACAACTGACTCACTTCCCAAGCTTTCTCATCCACAACAGATTGCATCTTGCCCCTCTTTCCAAAACTCTTTTATTCACCTCCCTAACAACCTCATCCATAAGCAAATTAAACAACCATGGAGACATCACACAAACCTGCCGCAAACCTACATTCACTGAGAACTAATCACTTTCCTCTCGTCCTGCTCGTGCACATGCCTTACATCCTCGATAGAAACCTTTCACTGTTTCTAACAACTTGCCTCCCACACCATATACTCTTAATACCGTCCACAGAGCATCTCTATCAACTTTATCATATGCCTTCTCCAGATCCTTAAATGCTACATACAAATCCATTTGCATTTCTAATTATCTCTCACATACATTCTTCAAAGCAAACACCTGATCCATACATCATCTACCACTTCTGAAACCATACTGCTCTTCCTCAATCTTATTCTCTGTACATGCCTTCACCCTCTCAGTCAATACCCTCACATATAATTTCCCAGGAATACTCAACAAATTTATATCTCTGCAATTTGAGCACTCACTTTTATCCCCTTTGCCTTTTACCTTTGTACAATGGTACTATGCAAGCATTCCGTCAATCCTCAGGCACCTCATCATGAGACATACATACATTAAATAACCTTACCAACCAGTCAACAATAGTCACCCCCTTTTTTAATAAACTTCACTGCAATACCATCCAAACCCGCTGCCTTGCCGGCTTTCATCTTCCGCAAAGCTTTTACTACCTCTTCTCTGTTTACCAAATCATTGTCCCTAACCCTCTCACTTTGCACACCACACCGACCGAAACACCCTATATCTGCCATTCTATTATCAGACACATTCAACAAACCTTCAAAATACTCACTCCATCTCCTTCTCACATCACCACTACTTGTCTTCACCTCCCCATTTGCCCCCTTCACTGAAGTTCCCATTTGTTTCCTTGTCTTACACACTTTATTTACCTCCTTCCAAAACATCTTTTTATTCTCCCTAAAATTTAATGATACCCTCTCACCCCAACTTTCATTTCCCCTCTTACTCACTTCTTGCACCTTTCTCTTTACCTCCTGCCTCTTTCTTTTATACATCTCATAGTCATTTGCATTATTTCCCTGCAAAAATCGTCCAAATGCCTCTCTCTTCTCTTTAACTAATAATCTTGCTTCTTCATCCCACCATTCACTACCCTTTCTAATCTGTCCATCTCCCACGCTTCTCATACCACAAGCATCTTTTGCGCAAGCCATCACTGCTTCCCTAATATATTTACATTAAAGGATTTAAGCAACATGAGAAGTAAAGAGAAATTATTATTAAGAGAGAGAACTAAAAGATTCTTGGTGTCAGTGGGAGGTTTGGGCTCAACCCTATAAAATGATTTCTTTGCTAACCTAAGGGATTTATCAATGAAAGATCTAGGGTACTTTAACTTAGATCCAATAGAATATATCTTCTCGAACTCATCATCAACAAACTCTGAACTGCAAATATGTAATGCCCTAAGGAAATGGATTAAAATGATGATAATTTAACTCTGTCATGCTGAGATGAGTAGTAATGGACATATGAGCATACATTGGTAGGTTTTCTGTATATGCTAAACTTAAGCTTGTTTCCTTGCCTATGGATTATGCAATCTAAAAATGGTAAAATACCATTATTTTCATTTGTACAGTAAATTTGATGGAAGGTAGTAATTTGTATTATTGTATTATCGAATACACAAAGAATTATACTCTTAATATTAGTGATGGTCTATACAGGTTAGATAACTTTGTTGTTGATAAAGTTTGTAAAATGATAAGTTTATGAACGCTCGTTGCGTGTCTTGGACAATCGCATGTTTACCAAATGGCGTCCTTGCTACGTCTCTTCGATATATATCAACTGACATATTTCTCTCTTGTGTCTAACCTGATGAAGTGATTATTACACGTGAGTGTACTTGGGAAATCATCATGTTTCATTTTCCCCGTGGACTCATAGGAATATATATATATATATATATATATATATATATATATATATATATATATATATATATATATATATCCCTGGGGATAGGGGAGAAAGAATACTTCCCACGTATTCCCTGCGTGTCGTAGAAGGCGACTAAAAGGGGAGGGAGCGGGTGGCTGGAAATCCTCCCCTCTCGTTTTTTTTTTTTTTAATTTTCCAAAAGAAGGAACAGAGAAGGGGGCCAGGTGAGGATTTTCCCTCTAAGGCCCAGTCCTCTGTTCTTAACGCTACCTCGCAAATGCGGGAAATGGCGAATCGTATGAAAAAAAAAAAAAAAAAAAAAAATATATATATATATATATATATATATATATATATATATATATATATACGGCCCTTGGATACATCATGGTCAACAACGCTGACCGCTATACCACTGAGGTCTATTTCGTATAATTAGTTGGCCACACATATGTAGTCTACTCTGTCATCTTTGTTTTCCCTTGGCATAATGGTTTACCACTCCACGAGGTTTACCCTTGCGTAGACTGTCTACTGTGGCATATTCGTTCTACCCAGATATATCAGGTTTCCCTTCACATTTTTCTTCCACTTTGCATTGACAGTTTACTCTAATATATTCAGTCTACTCTTGCGTATTCATCCCACCCTTACATACTTGGGTTTACCATGGTAGTTTCTCTTTGTCATGGTACCTTGTGTATACTCTAGTATACTTACAATAGCGCTGTACATCGCAGTAATCTTTTCACATTAGGAAATTATCATTTTCAGCCCGGGGGAAAAAAAAGGTAATCAAATTTCCCTGTTGCCATTTGGAAGCAGTAATTAACACCGTTGCTCTGTTAATTTCTTCAGCGAGCAGTTGCATAATGGTGCTCTCCGATTTCGAGAGAAAAATAAAAGTTAACTAAATTCTGATAACATATGAACGCGGTCGCTATTGCCGTTGAGAGTCTCTTATGATGGTTCAATTCTTTATTCTTTCGAGCATTTTGTCAACAGGTGTCCTAGAAATCATTCGCACGTGCCAATCACATCATTGATTTCATTTTCTAAGCTGAATACTTCTGTCTATATCCGTATTGTTGGGTTTATCCCAGGCGGATATCCCAACTCCTGGATATCCAGTACAACCTCGTCATTTCGCCGTACTCGGTCACACTTGGATCATCATTTATTTTCAGTCTTGCCATAATCCTTCACCTTCACCTGATGACGTTCAGGGATGCTGCTCTCGTGCATTACCCGCACGAACTGTGAATGGACACTTTATGACAACAGTCTCATAAACAAACACACACATACACACACACACACACACACACGGACTCCGATTTCAGCCGAGCCATTTTTAAATCATGGTAACAGCGCGTAACTCCGGTGTAAGTTAGAACCAGCGTGGCTGCCATAAAGTATTGAACCGGCTGCACTTGACGTTCTGTACCATGTTCAACCTGACATGACTATTGCTATATCATCAGCTCTAATAAACAATGTAGTGTTTTCAACTTATGATCTCTCTCTCTCTCTCTCTCTCTCTCTCTCTCTCTCTCTCTCTCTCTCTCTCTCTCTCTCTCTCTCTCTCTCTCTCTCTCTCTCTCTCTCTCTCTTTCTATATATATATATATATATATATATATATATATATATATATATATATATATATATATATTTATTTATTTATGATTATTTTCTTTATTTCCTTTGTCGCTGTCTCCCGCGTTTGCAAAAGTAGCGCAAGGAAACAAACGAAAGAAATGGCCCAACCCACCCCCATACACATGTATATACATACACGTCCACACATGCAAATATACGTACCCATATATATATATACACACACAGACACATACACATATACACATGCACACAATTCACACTGTCTGACTTTATTCATTCCCATCGCCACCTCGCCACACATGGAATAACATCCCCCTCCCCCTCATGTGTGCGAGGTAGCGCTAGGAAAAGACAACAAAGGACCCCATTCGTTCACACTCAATCTCTAGCCGTCATGCAATAATGCCCGAAACCACAGCTCCTTTTCCACATCCAGGCCCCACCGAACTTTCCATGGTTTACCCCAGACGCTTCACATGCCCTGATGCAATCCATTGAATGCCTGTCGACCCCGGTATACCACATCGATCCAATTCACTCTATTCCTTGCCCGCCTTTCACCCTCCTGCATGTTCAGGCCCCGATCACTCAAAATCTTTTTCACTCCATCTTTCCACCTCCAATTTGGTCTCCCACTTCTCGTTCCTTCCACCTCCGACACATATATCCTCTTGGTCAATCTTCCCTCACTCATTCTCTCCATGTGTCCAAACCATTTCAAAACACGCTCTTTTGCTCTCTCAACCACACTCTCTTTATTTCCACACATCTCTCTTATCCTTACATTACTTACTCGATCAAACCACCTCACATCACATATTGTCCTCAAACATCTCATTTCCAGCAGATCCACCCTCCTGCGCACAACTCTATCCATAGCCCACGCCTCGCAACCATATAACATTGTTGGAACCACTATTCCTTCAAACATACCCATTTTTGCTTTCCGAGATAATGTTCTCGACTTCCACACATTCTTCAAGGCTCCCAGGATTTTCGCCCCCTCCCCCACCCTATGATTCACTTCCGCTTCCATGGTTCCATCCGCTGCCAGATCCACTCCCAGATATCTAAAACACTTTACTTCCTACAGTTTTTCTCCACTCAAACTTACCTCCCAATTGACTTGACCCTCAACCCTACTATACCTAATAACCTTGCTCTTACTCACATTTACTCTTAACTTTCTTCTCTCACACACTTTACCAAACTCAGTCACCAGCTTCTGCAGTTTCTCACATGAATCAGCCACCAGCGCTGTATCATCAGCGAACAACAACTGACTCACTTCCCAAGCTCTCTCATCCCCAAAAGACTTCATACTTGCCCCTCTTTCCAAAGCTCTTGTATTCACCTCCCTAACAACCCCATCCATAAACAAATTAAACAATCATGGAGACATCACACACCCCTGCCGCAAACCTACATTCTCTGTGAACTAATCACTTTCCTCTTCCTACACGTACACATGCCTTACATCCTCGATAAAAACTTTCACTGCTTCTAACAACTTGCCTCTCACACCATATATTCTTAGTACCTTCCACAGAGCATCTCTATCAACTCTATCATATGCCTTCTCCAGATCCAGAAATGCTACATACAAATCCATTTGCTTTTTAAGGATTTCTCACATACATTTTTCAAAGCAAACACCTGATGCACACATCCTCTACCACTTCTGAAACCACACTGCTCTTCCCCAATCTGATGCTCTGTACATGCTTTCACCCTCTCAATCAATACCCTCCCATATAATTTACCAGGAATACTCAACAAACTTATACCTCTGTAATTTGAGCACTCACTCTTATCCCCTTTGCCTTTGTACAATGGCACTATGCACGCATTCCGCCAATCCTCAGGCACCTCAGCATGAATCATACATCTTCCGCAAAGCTCTTACTACCTCTTCTCTGTTTACCAAATCATTTTCCCTAACTCTCTCACTTTGCACACCACCTCGACCAAAACACCCTATATTTGCCACTCTATCATCAAACACATTCAACAAACCTTCAAATTACTCACTCCATCTCCTTCTCACATCACCACTAATTGTTATCACCTCGCCATTAGCCCCCTTCACTGAAGTTCCCATTTGCTCCCTTGTCTTACGCACTTTATTTACCTCCTTCCAGAATATCTTTTTATTCTCCCTAAAATTTAATGATACTCTCTCACCCCAACTCTCATTTGCCCTCTTTTTCACCTCTAGCACCTTTCTCTTGACCTCCTGTCTCTTTATACATCTCCCACTCATTTGCATTTTTTCCCTACAAAAATCGTCCAAATGCCTCTCTCTTCTCTTTCACTAATAATCTTACTTCTTCATCCCACCACTCACTACCCTTTCTAATCAACCCACCTCCCACGCTTCTCATGCCAGAAGCATCTTTTGCGCAAGCCATCACTGCTTCCCTAAATACATCCCATTCCTCCTCTACTCCCCTTACCTCCTTTGTTCTCACCTTTTTCCATTCTGTACTCAGTCTCTCCTGGTACTTCCTCACACAAGTCTCATTCCCAAGCTCACTTACTCTCACCCTCTTCCCCCCAACATTCTCTCTTCTTTTCTGAAAACCCATGCAAATCTTCACCTTCGCCTCCACAAGATAATGATCAGACATCCCTCCAGTTGCACCTTTCAGCATATTAACATCCAAAAGTCTCTCTTTCGCGCACCTGTCAATTAACAAGTAATCCAATAACGCTCTTTGGCCATCTCTCCTACTTACATACGTATAATTATGTATATCTCGCTTTTTAGACCAGGTATTCCCAATCACCAGTCCTTTTCAGCACATAAATCTACAAGTTCTTCACCATTTCCATTTACAACACTGAATACTCCATGTATACCAATTATTCCCTCAACTGCCACATTACTCACCTTTGCATTCAAATCACCCATCAATATAACCCGGTCTTGTGCATCAAAACCAATAACACACTCATTCAGCTGCTCCCAAAACACTTGCCTCTCATGATCTTTCTTCTTATGCCCAGGTGCATATGCACCAATAATCACCCATCTCTCTCCATCAACTTTCACTTTTACCCATATTAATCTAGAATTTACTTTCTTACATTCTATCACATACTCCCACAACTCCTGTTTCAGGAGTAGTGCTACTCCTTCCCTTGCTCTTGTCCTCTCACTAACCCCTACCTTCACTCCCAAGACATTCCCAAACAACTCTTCCCCTTTACCCTTGAGCTTCGTTTCACTCAGAGCCAAAACATCCAGGTTCCTTTCCTCAAATATATTACATATCTCTCCTTTTTTCACATCTTGGTTGCATCCACACACATTTAGACACCCTAATCTGAGCCTACGAGTGATTCATTTTCCCCGTGGACTCATAGGAATACCTTGTTCACGCGCAAAATTGTGATCCTTTCCAACATATATATATATATATATATATATATATATATATATATATATATATATATATATATATATATATATATATATATATATTGTATATATATATATATGTATATATATATATATATATATTGTATATTATCCCTGGGGATAGGGGTGAAAGAATACTTCCCACGTATTCCTCGCGTGTCGTAGAAAGCGACTAGAGGGGACGGGAGCGGGGGGCCGGAAATCCTCCCCTCCTTGTATTAACTTTCTAAAATGGGAAACAGAAGAAGGAGTCACGCGGGGAGTGATCATCCTCCTCGAAGGCTCAGAGTGGGGTGCCTAAATGTGTGTGGATGTAACCAAGATGTGAAAAAAGGAGAGATAGGTAGTATGTTTGAGGAAAGGAACCTGGATGTTTTGGCTCTGAGTGAAACGAAGCTCAAGGGTAAAGGGGAAGAGTGGTTTGGAAATGTCTGGGGAGTGAAGTCAGGGGTTAGTGAGAGGACAAGAGCAAGGGAAGGAGTAGCAATACTCCTGAAACAGGAGTTGTGGGAGTATGTGATAGAATGTAAGAAAGTAAATTCTCGATTAATATGGGTAAAATTGAAAGTTGATGGAGAGAGATGGGTGATTATTGGTGCATATGCACCTGGGCATGAGAAGAAAGATCATGAGAGGCAAGTGTTTTGGGAGCAGCTAAATGAGTGTGTTAGCGGTTTTGATGCACGAGACCGGGTTATAGTGATGGGTGATTTAAATGCAAAGGTGAGTAATGTGGCAGTTGAGGGAATAATTGGTATGCATGGGGTGTTCAGTGTTGTAAATGGAAATGGTGAAGAGCTTGTAGATTTATGTGCTGAAAAAGGACTGATGATTGGGAATACCTGGTTTAAAAAGCGAGATATACATAAGTATACTTATGTAAGTAGGAGAGATGGCCAGAGAGCGTTATTGGATTACGTGTTAATTGACAGGCGTGCGAAAGAGAGACTTTTGGATGTTAATGTGCTGAGAGGTGCAACTGGAGGGATGTCTGATCATTATCTTGTGGAGGCTAAGGTGAAGATTAGTATGGGTTTTCAGAAAAGAGGAGTGAATGTTGGGGTGAAGAAGGTGGTGAGAGTAAGTGAGCTTGGGAAGGAGACCTGTGTGGGGAAGTACCAGGAGAGACTGTGTACAGAATGGAAAAAGGTGAGAACAATGGAAGTAAGGGGAGTGGGGGAGGAATGGGATGTATTTAGGGAATCAGTGATGGATTGCGCAAAAGATGCTTGTGGCATGAGAAGAGTGGGAGGTGGGCTGTTTAGAAAGGGTAGTGAGTGGTGGGATGAAGAAGTAAGAGTATTAGTGAAAGAGAAGAGAGAGGCATTTGGACGATTTTTGCAGGGAAAAAATGCAATTGAGTGGGAGAAGTATAAAAGAAAGAGACAGGAGGTCAAGAGAAAGGTGCAAGAGGTGAAAAAAAGGGCAAATGAGAGTTGGGGTGAGAGACTATCAGTAAATTTTAGGGAAAATAAAAAGATGTTCTGGAAGGAGGTAAATAGGGTGCGTAAGACAAGGGAGCAAATGGGAACTTCAGTGAAGGGCGTAAATGGGGAGGTGATAACAAGTAGCGGTGATGTGAGAAGGAGATGGAATGAGTATTTTGAAGGTTTGTTGAATGTGTCTGATGACAGAGTGGCAGATATAGGGTGTTTTGGTCGAGGTGGTGTGCAAAGTGAGAGGGTTAGGGAAAATGATTTGGTAAACAGAGAAGAGGTAGTAAAAGCTTTGCGGAAGATGAAAGCCGGCAAGGCAGCAGGTTTGGATGGTATTGCAGTGGAATTTATTAAGAAAGGGGGTGACTGTATTGTTGACTGGTTGGTAAGGTTATTTAATGTATGTATGACTCATGGTGAGGTGCCTGAGGATTGGCGGAATGCGTGCATAGTGCCATTGTACAAAGGCAAAGGGGATAAGAGTGAGTGCTCAAATTACAGAGGTATAAGTTTGTTGAGTATTCCTGGTAAATTATATGGGAGGGTATTGATTGAGAGGGTGAAGGCATGTACAGAGCATCAGATTGGGGAAGAGCAGTGTGGTTTCAGAAGTGGTAGAGGATGTGTGGATCAGGTGTTTGCTTTGAAGAATGTATGTGAGAAATACTTAGAAAAGCAAATGGATTTGTATGTAGCATTTATGGATCTGGAGAAGGCATATGATAGAGTTGATAGAGATGCTCTGTGGAAGGTATTAAGAATATATGGTGTGGGAGGCAAGTTGTTAGAAGCAGTGAAAAGTTTTTATCGAGGATGTAAGGCATGTGTACGTGTAGGAAGAGAGGAAAGTGATTGGTTCTCAGTGAATGTAGGTTTGCGGCAGGGGTGTGTGATGTCTCCATGGTTGTTTAATTTGTTTATGGATGGGGTTGTAAGGGAGGTAAATGCAAGAGTCCTGGAAAGAGGGGCAAGTATGAAGTCTGTTGGGGATGAGAGAGCTTGGGAAGTGAGTCAGTTGTTGTTCGCTGATGATACAGCGCTGGTGGCTGATTCATGTGAGAAACTGCAGAAGCTGGTGACTGAGTTTGGTAAAGTGTGTGGAAGAAGAAAGTTGAGAGTAAATGTGAATAAGAGCAAGGTTATTAGGTACAGTAGGGGTGAGGGTCAAGTCAATTGGGAGGTGAGTTTGAATGGAGAAAAACTGGAGGAAGTGAAGTGTTTTAGATATCTGGGAGTGGATCTGTCAGCGGATGGAACCATGGAAGCGGAAGTGGATCATAGGGTGGGGGAGGGGGCGAAAATTTTGGGAGCCTTGAAAAATGTGTGGAAGTCGAGAACACTATCTCGGAAAGCAAAAATGGGTATGTTTGAGGGAATAGTGGTTCCAACAATGTTGTATGGTTGCGAGGCGTGGGCTATGGATAGAGATGTGCGCAGGAGGATGGATGTGCTGGAAATGAGATGTTTGAGGACAATGTGTGGTGTGAGGTGGTTTGATCGAGTAAGTAACGTAAGGGTAAGAGAGATGTGTGGAAATAAAAAGAGCGTGGTTGAGAGAGCAGAAGAGGGTGTTTTGAAATGGTTTGGGCACATGGAGAGAATGAGTGAGGAGAGATTGACCAAGAGGATATATGTGTCGGAGGTGGAGGGAACGAGGAGAAGAGGGAGACCAAATTGGAGGTGGAAAGATGGAGTGAAAAAGATTTTGTGTGATCGGGGCCTGAACATGCAGGAGGGTGAAAGGAGGGCAAGGAAATAGAGTGAATTGGAGTCATGTGGTATACAGGGGTTGACGTGCTGTCAGTGGATTGAAGCAAGGCATGTGAAGCGTCTGGGGTAAACCATGGAAAGCTGTGTAGGTATGTATATTTGCGTGTGTGGACGTGTGTATGTACATGTGTATGGGGGGGGGGGGGGGCATTTCTTTCGTCTGTTTCCTTGCGCTACCTCGCAAACGCGGGAGACAGCGACAAAGTATAAAAAAAAAAAAAAAAAAAAAAATATATATATATATGAAATTGTAAGAGAGACTTGTGGTAATAAACAGAGTGTGGTTAAGAGAGCAAAAGAGGGTGCTTTGAAATGATTTGGTCACATGGAGAGAATAAGTGATGAAAGATTGACAAGTAGAATATATGCGTAAGAGATGGAGGGAATGAGGAAAAGTGAGAGACCAAATTGCAGGTGGAAAGATGGAGTGAAAAGGATTTTGAGTGATCGAGGCCTGAACATGGAGGAAGGTGAAAGGCGTGCAAGGAATAGAGTCAATTGGAATGATATGGTATAACATGGTCGACGTCCTGTCAATGGATTGAACCAGGGCATGTGGAGCATCTGGGGTAAACAATGGAAAGTTCTGTGGTCTCGATGTTGAAAGGGAGCTGTGGTTTCGGTGCATTATACATGACAGCTAAGGACTGAGTGTGAACGAATATGGCCTTTGTTGTCTTTTCCTAGCGCTCCCTCCCGCACATGCGGGGGTAGGGGGTTCTTAATTCAATTGTGGCGGGGTGGCGACGGGAATGAATAAGGGCAGACAGTATGAATTAAATACATGTGTATATATGTATACGTCTGCGTGTGTGTATATATGTATATATATATATATATATATATATATATATATATATATATATATATATATATATATATATATATATATATATATAAATATATATATATATATATATATATATATATATATATATATATATATATATATATATATATATATATGTATACGTTGAGATGTATAGGTATATATACATGTGCGTGTGTGGGCGTGTATGTATATATATGTGTATATGGGTGGGTTGGGCCATTCTTTCGTCTGTTTCCTTGCGCTGCCTCGCTATCACGGGAGACAGCGACAAAGTATAATAAATGAATAATAAACATAAATGATATCCCTGGAGAGAGGGGAGAAATAATACTTCCAACGCATTCCTCAAGTGTCGTAAAAGGCGACTAAAGGGGACGGGAGCGGCGAGCTAGAAAACCTCCCCTCCTTATCTTTTCACTTTCTAAAATGGGCAACAGAAGAAGGAGTCACACGTGGAGTGCCCATCCTCCTCCAAGGCTCAGATTTGCGTGTCTAAATGTGTGTGGATGTAACCAAGATGAGATAAAAGGAGATATATTTAGTATGTTTGAGGAAATGAACTTGGATGTTTTGGCTCTGAGTGAAACGAAGCTCAAGGGTAAAGGGAAAAAGTTGTTTGGGAATGTCTTGGGAGTAAAGTCTATTGTTAGTGAGAGGACAAGAGAAAGGGAAGGAGTAGCACTACTCCTGAAACAGGAGTGGTGGGAGTATATGATTTAGTGTAAGAAAGTAAACTCTAGATTGATACGGGTAAAACCAAAAGTGGATGGAGAGAGATGGGTGATTATTGGTGCATATGCACCTGGGCATAAGAAGAAAGATCATGAGAGGCAAATGTTTTGGGTGCAACTAAGTGAGTGTGTTAGTAGTTTTGATGCACGAGACCGGTTATAGTGATGGGTGATTTGAATGCAAAGGTGAGTAATGTAGCAGTTGAGGGAATAATTGGTGTACATGGGGTGTTCAGTGTTGTAAATGGAAACGGTGAAGAGCTTGCAGATTTATTTCTTTAAAGGACTGTTGATTGAGAATGCCTGGTTTAAAATGCGAGATATACATAAGTATACGTATGTAAGTAGGAGAGATCCAAAGAGCGTTATTGGATTACGCGTTAATTGATAGGCGCGGGAAAGAGAGACTTTTGAATGTTAATGTGCTGAGAGGTGCAACTGGAGGGATGTCTAATCATTATCTTGTGGAGGCGAAGGTGAAGATTTGTAGAGGTTTTCAGAAAAGAAAAGAGAATGTTGGGGTGAAAAGATTGGTGAGAGTAAGTGAGCTTGAGAGGGAGACGTGGATGAGGAAATACCAGGAGAGACTGAGCACAATTGGAAAAAGGTGAGAACCAAAGACGTAAGGGGAGTAGGGGAGGAATGGGATGTATTTTGGGAAGCAGTGATGGCTTACGCAAAAGATGCTTCTGGCATGAGAAGCATGAGAGCTAGGCAGATTAAAAATGGTATTAAGTGTTGGGATGAAGAAGTAAGATTATTAGTGAAAGAGAAGAGAGAGGCATTTGGACGATTTTTGCAGGGAAATAATGCAAATGAGTAGGAGATGCATTAAAGAAAGAGGCAGGAGTTCAAGAGAAAGGTGCAAGAGGTGAAAAAGAGGGCAAATGAGAGCTGTGGTGAGAGAGTATCATTAAATTTTAGGGAGAATAAAAAGATATTTTGGAAGGAGGTAAATAAAGTTCGTAAGATAAGGAAACAAATGAGAACTCCGGTGAAGGGGGCTAATGGGGAGGTGAAAACAAGTGGTGGTGTGAGAAGGAGATGGAGTGAGTATTTTGAAGGTTTGTTGAATGTGTTTGATGATAGAGTGGCAGATATAGGGTGTTTTGGTGGAGGTGATGTGCAAAGTAAGAGGGTTAGGGAGAATGATTTGGTAAACAGACAAGAGGTAGTAAAAGCTTTGCGGAAGATGAAAGCCGGCAAGGCAGCGGGTTTGGATGGTATTGCAGTGGAATTTATAAAAAAAGGGGGAGCCTGTATTGTTGACAGGTTGGCAAGGTTATTTGATGTATGTATGACTCATAGTGAGGTGCTTGAGGATTGGCGAAATGCTTGCATAGTGCCATTGTAGAAAGGCAAAGGGGATAAAAGTGATTGCTCAAATTACAGAGTTATAAGTTTGTTGAGTATTCATAGGAAATTATATGGGAGGGTATTGATTGAGAGGGTTAAGGTATGTACAGAGCATCAGATTGGGGAAGAGTAGTGTGGTTTCGGAAGTGGTAGAGGATGTTTTGGATCAGGTGTTTGCTTTGAAGAATGTATGTGAGAAATATTCAGAAAAGCAAGTGGATTTGTATGTAGCATTTATAGATCTGTAGAAGACATATGATAGAGTTGATAGAGATGCTCTGTGGAAGGTATTAAGAATATATGGTGTGGGAGGAAAGTTGTTAGAAGCAGTGAAATGTTTTTATCGAGGAGGTAATACATATGTACATGTAGGAAGAGAGGAAAGTGATTGTTTCTCAGTGGATTTAGGTTTGCGGAAGGGATGTGTGATGTCTCCTTGGTTGTTTAATTTGTTTATGGATGGGTTGTTAAGGAGGTGAATGCAAGAGTTTTGGAAAGAGGGGCAAGTATGCAGTCTGTTGTGGACCAGAGAGCTTGGGAAGTGAGTCAGTTGTTGTTCGCTGATGATACAACGCTGGTGGCTTATCCTTGTGAGAAACGGCTTGTTGTTCGCTGATGATACAACGCTGGTGGCTTATCCTTGTGAGAAACTGCAGAAGCTGGTGACTGAGTTTGGTAAAGTGTGTAAAGAAGAAAGCTGAGAGTAAATGTGAATAAGAGCAAGGTTATTATGTACAGTAAGGTGGAGGGACAGGTCAATTGGGAGGGAAATTTGAATGGAGAAAAACTGGAGGAAGTGAAGTCTTTTAGATATCTGGGAGTGGATTTGGCAGCGGATGGAACCATGGAAGGGGAAGTGAATCATAGGGTGGGGGGAGGGGGCGAAAGTTCTGGGAGCGTTGAAGAATGTGTGGAAGTCGAGAGCATTATCTCGGAAAGCAAAAATGGGTATATTTGAAGGAATAGTGGTTCCAACAACGTTATATGCTTTCGAGGCGTGGGCAATACATAGAGTTTTGCGGAGGGTGGATGTGATGGAAATGAAATGTTTGAGGACAATATGTGGTGTGAGGTGGTTTGATCGAGGTAGTAATAGTAGGGTAAGAGAGGTATGTGGTAATATGAAGAGCCTAGTTGAGAGAGCAGAAGAGGGTGGTTTGAAATTGTTTGGTCACATGGAGAGAACGAGAGTGGAAAGATTGCTCAAGAGAATATATGTGTCGGAGGTGGAGGGAACGAGGAGAAGTGGGAGACGAAATTGGAGGTGGAAAGATGGAGTGAAAAAGATTCTGAGTGATCGGGGCCTAAACATGCAGGAGGGTGAAAGGCGTGCAAGGAATAGAGTAAATTGGAACGATGTGGTATACCGGGGTCGACTTGCTGTCAATGGAGTGAACAAGGGCATTTTAAGCGTCTCGGGTAAGCCATGGAAATTTTTGTGGGGCCTGGATGTGGAAAGGGAGCTGTGGTTTCGGTGCATCAATATATGACACCTAGAGAATGAAGGTGAAGGAATGTGTCCTTTGTTGTCTTTTCCTAGCGCAATCTCGCGCACATGAGGGGGGGGGTTGTTATTTCATGTGTGCCGCGGTGGCGATGGGAGTGAATAAAGGCAGACAGTATCAATTATGTACATGTGTATACATGTATATGTCTGTGTGTGTATATGTATGTGTACCTTTAGATGAATATATATGTATATTTGCGTGTGTGGACGTGTATGTATGTACATGTGTATGTGAGTGGGTTGGGCCATTCTTTAGTCTTTTTTCTTGCCCTTCCTTGCTAACGCGGAAGACAGTGACAAAGCAAAATTAATAAATAAATGAATATATATATATATATATATATATATATATATATATATATATATATATATATATATATATATATATATATATATATATATATATATATATATTTTTATTTATCTATTTTGCTTTGTCGCTGTCTCCCGCGTTAGCGAGGTAGCGCAAGGAAACAGACGAAAGAATGGCCCAACCCACCCACATACACATGTATATACATACATGTCCACACACGCAAATATACATATATATTCATCTAAACGTACACATACATATACACATACACAGACATATACATATATACACATGTACATAATTCATACTGTCTGCCTTTATTTGTTCCCATCGCCACCTCGCAACACATGGAATAATAACCCCCTCCCCCCTCATGTGTGCGAGGTAGCGCTAGAAAAACACCAAAGGCCCCATACGTTCACACTCAGTCTCTAGCTGTCATGTAATAATGCACCGAAACCACAGCTCCCTTTCCACATCCAGGCCCCACACACTTTGCATGGTTTACCCCAGACGCTTCACATGCCCTGGTTCAATCCACTGACAGCACGTCGACCCCGGTATACCACATCTTTCCAATTCACTCTATTTCTTGCGTGCCTTTCACCCTCCTGCATGTTCAGGCCCCGATCACTCAAAATCTTTTTCACTCCAATTTTCCACCTCCAATTTGGTCTGCCACATCTCGTTCCCCCCACTTCTGACACATATATCCTCTTGGTCAATCTTTCCTCACTCATTCTCTCCGTGTGACCAAACCATTTAAAAACCCTCTTCTGCTCTCTCAACCACGCTCTTTTTATTACCACACATATCTCTTACCCCTTCATTACTTATTCGATCAAACCACCTCACACCATATAGTATCTCAAACATCTCATTTCCAACAAATTCACCCTCCTCCGCACAACTCTATCTATAGCCCACACCTAGTAAACATTAAACATTGTTGGAACCACTATTTCTTTAAAGATAATAATTTTTGCTTTCCGAGATAATGTTCTCGCCTTACACACATTTTTCAACGCGACCAGAACTTTCGCCCCCTCCCCCACCCTGTGACCCACTTCTGCTTACATGGTTCCATCCGCTGCCAAATCTACTCCCAGATATCTAAAACACTTCACTTAATCCAGTTTTTTCCATTCAAGCTTACCTCTCAAATGACTTCTTCCACAACCTTACTCTACCTCATAACCTTGTTCTTATTCACTTTCACTCTTAGAATTCTTCTTTCACACACATTACGAAACTCAGTCACCAGCTTCTGCAGTTTTTCATCCGAATCAGCCACCAGCGCTGTATCATCAGTGAACAACAACTGAATCACTTCTCGAGCTCTCTCATCCACAAGAGGCTGCATACTTGCCCCTCTTTCCAAAACTCTTGCATTCACATCCCTCACAACACCATCTATAAACAAATTAAACAACCATGGAGACATCACACACCCCTGCCGCAAACCGAGATTCACTGAGAACCACTCACTTTCCTCTCTTCCTACTCGAACAAATGCCTTACATCCTCGATAAGAACTTTTCACTGCTTCTAACAACTTGCCTCCCACACCATTTACTTCTAATACCTTCCACAGAGCATCTCTATCAACTCTATCATATGCCTTCTCCAGATCCATGAATGCTACATACAAATCCATTTCCTTTCTAAGTATTTGTCACATACATTCTTCAAAGCAAACACCTGATCCACACATCCTCTACCACTTCTGAAACCACATTGCCCTTTACCAATCTGATGCTCTGTACATGCCTTCACCCCCTCAATCAATACCCTCCCATATAGTTTCCCTGGAATACTCAACAAACTTATACCTTTGTAATTTGAGCACTCACCTTTATCCCCTTTGTCTTTGTACAATAGCACTATGCATGTATTCCGCCAATCCTCAGGCACCTCACCATGAGTCATATATTCATTAAATATCTTTACCAACCAGTCAAGAACACATTCTCCCCCTTTTTTAACAAATTCCACTGTAATACCATGCAAACCTGCTGCCTTCCCGGCTTTCATCTTCCGTAAAGCTTTTACTACCTCTTCTCTGTTTACCAAATCATTTTCCCTAACCCTCTCACTTCGCACACCACCTCGACCAAAACAACCTATACCTGCCACTCTGTCATGTAACACATTTAACAAACCTTCAAAATACTCCATCTCCATCTCCTCACATCACCACTACTTCTTATTACCACCCCATTAGCCCTCTTCACCGGTGATCCTATTTGTTCTCTTGACTTGCGCACTTGATTTACCTCCTTCTAAAACATCTTTTTATTCTACCTAAAATTCATTGATACCCTGTCACCCCAACTCTCATTTACCCTCTTTTTCACATCTTGAACCTTTCTCTTGACCTCCTGTCTCTTTCTTTTATACATCTCCGTCATTTGCATTATCTCTGCAAATTTTGTCCGAATTCCTCTCTTTTCTCTCTCACTAATAATCTTACCTCTTGAACCTACCACTTACTACCCTTTCTAATCTAAGGTGAAGATTTGTAGAGGTTTTCTGAAAAGAAGAGAGAATGTTGGGGTGAAGAGAATGGTGAGAGTAAGTGAGCTTGGGAATGAGACGTGTGTGGGAAGTACCAGGAGAGATTGATTGCAGAATGGATAAAGGTGAGAGCAAAGGACGTAAGACGAGTGGGGGAGGAATATGATGTATTTAGGGAAGCAGTGATGGCTTGCGCAAAAGATGCTTGTGGCATGAGAAGCGTTGGAGGTAGGCAGATTAGAAAGGGTAGTGAGTGGTGGGATGAAGAGGTAGATTATTAGTGAAACAGAAGAAAGAGGCATTTGGACGAGTTTTGTAGAGAAAGAGTGCAAATGACTGGGACATGTATAAAAGAGACAGGCAGGAGGTCAAGAGAAAGGTGCAAGAAGTGAAAAACAGAGCAAATGAGAGTGGGATGAGAGGGTATCATTAAATTCTATGGAGATTAAAAAGATATTTTGGAAGGAGGTAGATAAAGTGCGTAAGACAAGGGAACAAATGGGGACATCTGTGAAGTGGGCAAATGGGGAGATAATAACAAGTAGTGGTGCTGTGAGAAGGAGAAGGGGTGAGTATTTTCAAGGTTTCTTGAATATGTTAGATGATAGAGTGGTAGATATAGGGTATTTTTGTCGAGGTGGTGTGCGAAGTAAGAGGGTGAGGGAGAATGAATTGGTAAACAAAGTAGCGGTAATAAAAGCTTTGCGGAAGATGAAAATTGGCAAGGCATCGGTTTTGGATGGTATTGAAGTGGAATATATTAATAAAGGGGGTGACTGTGTTGTTGACTGGTCGGTGAGGATATTCAATTTATGTATGACTCATGGTGAGGTACCTGAGGATTGGCGGAATGCATGTATAGTGCCATGGTACAAAAGCAAATGGGATAACGGTGAGGTCTCAAATTTCAAAGGTATAAGTTTTTTGAGTATTCCTGGGAAATCATATGGGAGGGTATTGATTGAGAGAGTGAAAGCATGTACAGAGCATCAGAATGGACAAGAGCAGTGTGGTTTTAGAAGTGGTAGAGGATGTGTGGATCAGGTGTTTGCTTTGCAGAATGTATGTGAGAAATGCTTAGAAAAACAAATGGATTTAGATGTAGCATTTATGAATCTGTGGAAGGCATATGATAGAGTTGATAGAGATGCTCTGTGGGAGGTATTAAGAAAATGTGGTGTGGGAGGGAAGTTGCTAGGAGCAATGAAAATTTTTCATCGAGGATATAAGGCATGTGTACGAGTAGGAAAAGAGGAGAGTGATTGGTTTTCAGTGAATGTCGGTTTGCGGCAGGGTTGCGTTATGTTTCCAAGGATGTTTAATTTGTTTATGGATGGGATTGTTAGGGAGGTGAATGCAAGAGTTTTGGAGAGAGGGGCAAGTGTAGCCTATCATTGATGAAAAGGCTTGGGAAGTGAGTCAGTTGTTGTTCATTGATAATACAGCGCTGGTGGCTGATTCGGGTGAGAAACAACAAAAGCTGGTGAGTGAGTTTGGTAAAATGTGTGAAAAAGAAAGCTGAGAGTAAATGTGGATAAGAGCAAGGTTATTAGGTAGAGCAGGGCTGAGGGCCAAGTCAACTGTGAGGCAAGTTTGAATGAAGAAGAACTGGAGGAAGTGAAGTGTTTTAGATATTTGGGAGTGGATTTGGCAGCGGCTGGAACCATGGAACCGGAAGTGAGTCACAGGGTGGGGACGGGAAGAAAAGTTCTGGGAGCGTTGAAAAAAGTGTGAAAGGGGAGAACATTATCTCGGAAAGCAAATTTGGGTATATTTGAAGGAAAAGTGGTTCCAACAATGTTATATGGTTGCGAGGCGTGGGCTATAGAAAGAATTGTGCGGAGGAGGGTGGCTGTCTTGGAAATGAGATGTTTGAGAAGAATATCTGTTGTGAGATGGTTTGATCGAGTAAGGAATGCAAGGGTAATAGAGATGTGTGGTGATAAAAAGAGCGTGGTTGAGAGAGCAGAAGAGGGTGTTTTGAAATGGTTTGGGCACATGGAGAGAGTGAGTGAGGAAAGATTGACCAAGAGGATATATGTGTCGGAGATGGAGGGAACGAGGAGAAGTGGGAGACCAAATTGGAGGTGGAAAGATGGAGTGAAAAAGATTTTGTGTGATCGGGGCCTGAACATGCAGGAGGGTGAAAGGAGGGCAAGGAATAGAGTGAATTGGATCGATGTGGTATACCGGGGTTGACGTGCTGTCAGTGGATTGAATCAGGGCATGTGAAGCGTCTGGGGTAAACCATGGAAAGCTGTGTAGGTATGTATATTTGCGTGTGTGGACGTATGAGGGGACGGGAGCGGGGGGGCCAGAAATCCTCCCCTCGTATTTTTTTTGACTTTCTAGAATGGGAAACAAAAGAAGGAGTCACGCGGGCAGTGCTCATCCTCCTCGAAGGCTCAGACTGGGGTGTCTAAATGTGTGTGGATGTAACCAAGATGTGAAAAAAGGAGAGATAGGTAGTATGTTTGAGGAAAGGAACCTGGATGTTTTGGCTCTGAGTGAAACGAAGCTCAAGGGTAAAGGGGAAGAGTGGTTTGGGAATGTCTTGGGAGTAAAGTCAGGGTTTAGTGAGAGGACAAGAGCAAGGGAAGGAGTAGCAGTACTCCTGAAACAGGACTTGTGGGAGTATGTGATAGAATGTAAGAAAGTAAATTCTCGATTAATATGGGTAAAACTGAAAGTTGATGTAGAGAGATGGGTGATTATTGGTGCATATGCACCTGGGCATGAGAAGAAAGATCATGAGAGGCAAGTGTTTTAGGAGCAGCTGAATGAGTGTGTTAGTGGTTTTGATGCACGAGACCGGGTTATAGTGATGGGTGATTTGAATGCAAAGGTGAGTAATGTGGCAGTTGAGGGAATAATTGGTATACATGGGGTGTTCAGTGTTGTAAATGGAAATGGTGAAGAGCTTGTAGATTTATGTGCTGAAAAAGGGCTGGTGATTGGGAATACCTGGTTTAAAAAGCGAGATATACATAAGTATACGTATGTAAATAGGAGAGATGGCCGGAGAGCGTTATTGGATTACGTGTTAATTGACAGGCGCGCGAAAGAGAGACTTTTGGATGTTAATGTGCTGAGAGGTGCAACTGGAGGGATGTCTGATCATTATCTTTTGGAGGCTAAGGTGAAGATTTGTATGTGTTTTCAGAAAAGAAGAGTGAATGTTGGGGTGAAGAGGGTGGTGAGAGTAAGTGAGCTTGGGAAGGAGACTTGTGTGAGGAAGTACCAGGAGAGACTGAGTACAGAATGGAAAAAGGTGAGAACAATGGAAGTAAGGGGAGTGGGGGAGGAATGGGATGTATTTAGGGAATCAGTGATGGATTGCGCAAAAGATGCTTGTGGCATGAGAAGAGTGGGAGGTGGGTTGATTAGAAAGGGTAGTGAGTGGTGGGATGAAGAGGTAAGATTATTAGTGAAAGAGAAGAGAGAGGCATTTGGACGATTTTTGCAGGGAAAAAGTGCAAATGACTGGGACATGTATAAAAGAGACAGGCAGGAGGTCAAGAGAAAGGTGCAAGAAGTGAAAAACAGAGCAAATGAGAGTGGGATGAGAGGGTATCATTAAATTCTAAGGAGATTAAAAAGATATTTTGGAAGGAGGTAGATAAAGTGCGTAAGACAAGGGAACAAATGGGGACATCTGTGAAGTGGGCAAATGGGGAGATAATAACAAGTAGTGGTGCTGTGAGAAGGAGAAGGGGTGAGTATATTCAAGGTTTCTTGAATATGTTAGATGATAGAGTGGTAGATATAGGGTATTTTTGTCGAGGTGGTGTGCGAAGTAAGAGGGTGAGGGAGAATGAATTGGTAAACAAAGTAGCGGTAATAAAAGCTTTGCGGAAGATGAAAATTGGCAAGGCATCGGTTTTGGATGGTATTGAAGTGGAATATATTAATAAAGGGGGTGACTGTGTTGTTGACTGGTCGGTGAGGATATTCAATTTATGTATGACTCATGGTGAGGTACCTGAGGATTGGCGGAATGCATGTATAGTGCCATGGTACAAAAGCAAAGGGGATAACGGTGAGGTCTCAAATTTCAAAGGTATAAGTTTTTTGAGTATTCCTGGGAAATCATATGGGAGGGTATTGATTGAGAGAGTGAAAGCATGTGCAGAGCATCAGAATGGACAAGAGCAGTGTGGTTTTAGAAGTGGTAGAGGATGTGTGGATCAGGTGTTTGCTTTGCAGAATGTATGTGAGAAATGCTTAGAAAAACAAATGGATTTAGATGTAGCATTTATGAATCTGTGGAAGGCATATGATAGAGTTGATAGAGATGCTCTGTGGGAGGTATTAAGAATATGTGGTGTGGGAGGGAAGTTGCTAGGAGCAATGAAAATTTTTCATCGAGGATATAAGGCATGTGTACGAGTAGGAAAAGAGGAGAGTGATTGGTTTTCAGTGAATGTCGGTTTGCGGCAGGGTTGCGTTATGTTTCCAAGGATGTTTAATTTGTTTATGGATGGGATTGTTAGGGAGGTGAATGCAAGAGTTTTGGAAAGAGGGGCAAGTATGAAGCTATCGTTGGGGATGAGAGAGCTTGGGAAGTGAGTCAGTTGTTGTTCGATTGATGATACAGCGCTGGTGGCTGATTCATGTGAGAAACAGCAGAAGCTGGTGACTGAGTTTGGTAAAGTGTGTGAAAGAAGAAAGCTTAGAGTAAATGTGATAAGAGCAAGGTTATTAGGTACAGTAGGGCTGAGGGTCAAGTCAACTGTGAGGCAAGTTTGAATGGAGAAGAACTGGAGGAAGTGAAGTGTTTTAGATATTTGGGAGTGGATTTGGCAGCGGCTGGAACCATGGAAGCGGAAGTGGAGTCACAGGGTGGGGGACGGGGAAGAAAAGTTCTGGGAGCGTTGAAAAATGTGTGGAAAGTCGAGAACATTATCTCGGAAAGCAAATTGGGTATGTTTGAAGGAATAGTGGTTCCAACAATGTTATATGGTTGCGAGGCGTGGGCTATAGATAGAATTGTGCGGAGGAGGGTGGCTGTCTTGGAAATGAGATGTTTGAGAAGAATATCTGTTGTGAGATGGTTTGATCGAGTAAGGAATGCAAGGGTAAGAGAGATGTGTGGTGATAAAAAGAGCGTGGTTGAGAGAGCAGAAGAGGGTGTTTTGAAATGTTTTGGGCACATGGAGAGAGTGAGTGAGGAAAGATTGACCAAGAGGATATATGTGTCGGAGATGGAGGGAACGAGGAGAAGTGGGAGACCAAATTGGAGGTGGAAAGATGGAGTGAAAAAGATTTTGTGTGATCGGGGCCTGAACATGCAGGAGGGTGAAAGGAGGGCAAGGAATAGAGTGAATTGGATCGATGTGGTATACCGGGTTGACGTGCTGTCAGTGGATTGAATCAGGGCATGTGAAGCGTCTGGGGTAAACCATGGAAAGCTGTGTAGGTATGTATATTTGCGTGTGTGGACGTATGAGGGGACGGGAGCGGGGGGCCAGAAATCCTCCCCTCGTATTTTTTTTGACTTTCTAGAATGGGAAACAGAAGAAGGAGTCACGCGGGGAGTGCTCATCCTCCTCGAAGGCTCAGACTGGGGTGTCTAAATGTGTGTGGATGTAACCAAGATGTGAAAAAAGGAGAGATAGGTAGTATGTTTGAGGAAAGGAACCTGGATGTTTTGGCTCTGAGTGAAACGAAGCTCAAGGGTAAAGGGGAAGAGTGGTTTGGGAATGTCTTGGGAGTAAAGTCAGGGTTTAGTGAGAGGACAAGAGCAAGGGAAGGAGTAGCAGTACTCCTGAAACAGGACTTGTGGGAGTATGTGATAGAATGTAAGAAAGTAAATTCTCGATTAATATGGGTAAAACTGAAAGTTGATGTAGAGAGATGGGTGATTATTGGTGCATATGCACCTGGGCATGAGAAGAAAGATCATGAGAGGCAAGTGTTTTAGGAGCAGCTGAATGAGTGTGTTAGTGGTTTTGATGCACGAGACCGGGTTATAGTGATGGGTGATTTGAATGCAAAGGTGAGTAATGTGGCAGTTGAGGGAATAATTGGTATACATGGGGTGTTCAGTGTTGTAAATGGAAATGGTGAAGAGCTTGTAGATTTATGTGCTGAAAAAGGGCTGGTGATTGGGAATACCTGGTTTAAAAAGCGAGATATACATAAGTATACGTATGTAAATAGGAGAGATGGCCGGAGAGCGTTATTGGATTACGTGTTAATTGACAGGCGCGCGAAAGAGAGACTTTTGGATGTTAATGTGCTGAGAGGTGCAACTGGAGGGATGTCTGATCATTATCTTTTGGAGGCTAAGGTGAAGATTTGTATGTGTTTTCAGAAAAGAAGAGTGAATGTTGGGGTGAAGAGGGTGGTGAGAGTAAGTGAGCTTGGGAAGGAGACTTGTGTGAGGAAGTACCAGGAGAGACTGAGTACAGAATGGAAAAAGGTGAGAACAATGGAAGTAAGGGGAGTGGGGGAGGAATGGGATGTATTTAGGGAATCAGTGATGGATTGCGCAAAAGATGCTTGTGGCATGAGAAGAGTGGGAGGTGGGTTGATTAGAAAGGGTAGTGAGTGGTGGGATGAAGAGGTAAGATTATTAGTGAAAGAGAAGAGAGAGGCATTTGGACGATTTTTGCAGGGAAAAAATGCAACTGAGTGGGAGATGTATAAAAGAAAGAGACAGGAGGTCAAGAGAATGGTGCAAGAGGTGAAAAAGAGGCAAATGAGAGTTGGGGTGAGAGAGTATCATTAAATCTAGGGAGAATGAAAAGATGTTCTGGAAGGAGGTAAATAAAGTGCGTAAGACAAGGGAGCAAATGGGAACTTCAGTGAAGGGCGCAAATGGGGAGGTGATAACAAGGAGTGGTGATGTGAGAAGATGGAGTGAGTATTTTGAAGGTTTGTTGAATGTGTTTGATGATAGACTGGCAGATATAGGGTGTTTTGGTCGAGGTGGTGTGCAAAGTGAGAGGGTTAGGGAAAATGATTTGGAGAGAGAAGAGGTAGTAAAAGCTTTGCGGAAGATGAAAGCCGGCAAGGCAGCAGGTTTGGATGGTACTGCAGTGGAATTTATCAGAAAAGTGGGTTACTGTATTATTGACTGGTTGGTAAGGTTATTTAATGTATGTATGACTCATGGTGAGGTGCCTGAGGATTGGCGGAATGCGTGCATAGTGCCATTGTACAAAGGCAAAGGGGATAAGAGTGAGTGCTCAAATTACAGAGGTATAAGTTTGTTGAGTATTCCTGGTAAATTATATGGGAGGGTATTGATTGAGAGGGTGAAGGCATGTACAGAGCATCAGATTGGGGAAGAGCAGTGTGGTTTCAGAAGTGGTAGAGGATGTGTGGATCAGGTGTCTGCTTTGAAGAATGTATGTGAGAAATACTTAGAAAAGCAAATGGATTTGTATGTAGCATTTATGGATCTGGAGAGGGCATATGATAGAGTTGATAGAGATGCTCTGTGGAAGGTATTAAGAATATATGGTGTGGGAGGCAAGTTGTCAGAAGCAGTGAAAAGTTTTTATCGAGGATGTAAGGCATGTGTACGTGTAGGAAGAGAGGAAAGTGATTGGTTTTCAGTGAATGTAGGTTTGCGGCAGGGGTGTGTGATGTCTCCATGGTTGTTTAATTTGTTTATGGATGGGGTTGTTAGGGAGGTGAATGCAAGAGTTTTGGAAAGAGGGGCAAGTATGAAGTCTGTTGGGGATGAGACAGCTTGGGAAGTGAGTCAGTTGTTGTTCGCTGATGATACAGCGCTGGTGGCTGATTCATGTGATAAACTGCAGAAGCTGGTGACTGAGTTTGGTAAAGTGTGTGAAAGAAGAAAGTTAAGAGTAAATGTGAATAAGAGCAAGGTTATTAGGTACAGTAGGGTTGAGGGTCAAGTCAACTGGGAGGTAAGTTTGAATGGAGAAAAACTGGAGGAAGTAAAGTGTTTTAGATATCTGGGAGTGGATCTGGCAGCGGATGGAACCATGGAAGCGGAATTGGATCATAGGGTGGGGGAGGGGGCGAAAATTCTGGGAGCCTTGAAGAATGTGTGGAAGTCGAGAACATTATCTCGGAAAGCAAAAATGGGTATGTTTGAAGGAATAGTGGTTCCAACAATGTTGTATGGTTGCGAGGCGTGGGCTATGGATAGAGTTGTGCGCAGGAAGATGGATGTGCTGGAAATGAGATGTTTGAGGACAATGTGTGGTGTGAGGTGGTTTGATCGAGTAAGTAACGTAAGGGTAAGAGAGAGGTGTGGAAATAAAAAGAGCGTGGTTGAGAGAGCAGAAGATGGTGTTTTGAAATGGTTTGGGCACATGGAGAGAATGAGTGAGGAAAGATTGACCAGGAGGATATATGTGTCGGAGGTGGAGGGAACGAGGAGAAGTGGAAGACCAAATTGGAGGTGGAAAGATGGAGTGAAAAAGATTTTGTGTGATCGGGGCCTGAACATGCAGGAGGGTGAAAGGAGGGCAAGGAATAGAGTGAATTGGATCGATGTGGTATGCCGGGGTTGACGTGCTGTCATTGGATTGAATCAAGGCATGTGAAGCGTCTGGGTAAACCATGGAAAGCTGCGTAGGTATGTATATTTGCGTGTGTGGACGTATGTATAAACATGTGTATGGTGGTTGGTTGGGCCATTTCTTTCGTCTGGTTCCTTGCGCTACCTCGTAAACGCGGGAGACAGCGACATAACAAGAAAAAAATAAAGAAATATATATATATATATATATATATATATATATATATATATATATATTATATATATATATATATATATATATATATATATATATGTATATGTTGTGATGTATAGTTATGCATGCTGAGGGAATAATTGGTGTACATGCGGTGTTCAGTGTTGTAAATGGAAATGGTGAAGAGCTTGTAGATTTATGTGCTGAAATAGGACTGGTGATCGGGAATACCTGGTTTTAGGAGAGACATATACATAAGTATACGTATGTAAGTAGGAGGGATGGCCAGAGAGCGTTATTGGATTACGTGTTATTTGATAGGCGCGCGAAAGAGAGACTTTTCGATATTAATGTGCTGAGAGGTGCGACTGAAGGGATGTCTGATCGTTAACTTGTGGAGGCGAAGGTGACGATCTGTATAGGTTTTCAGAAAAGAGTTGAGACTTTTGGGGTTGACGAGAGTCTTGAGAGTAAGTGAGCTTGGGAAGGGGATTTGTGTGAGGAAGTACCAGGAGAGACTGAGTCCAGAATGGGAAAAGGTAAGAACTAAGGACATAAGGGGAGTGGGTGAGGAATGGGATGTATTTAGGGAAGCAGTGATGGCCCTTGAAAAAGATGCTTGTGGCATGAGAAGCGTGGGAGGTGGGTTGATTAGAAAGGGTAATGAGTGCTGGGATGAAGAAGTAAGATTATTAGTGAAAGAGAAGAGAGAGGCATTTGGACGATTTTTGCAGAGATATAATGCAAGTGACTGGGAGATGTATAAAAGAAAGAGGCAGGAGGTCAAGAGAAAGGTGCAAGAGGCGAAAAAGAGGGCAAATGAGAGTTGGGATAAGAGAATATCATCAAATTTTAGGAAGAATGAAAAGATGTCTTGGAAGGAGGTAAATGAATTGCGTAAGACAAGGGAACAAATGGGATTATCACTGAAGGGGGATGATGGGGAGGTGATAACAAGTAGTAGCGATGTAAGAAGGAGATGGAGTGAGTATTTTGAAGGATTGTTGAATGTGTTTGATGATAGAGTGGCAGGTATAGGGTGTTTTTGTCGAGGTGGTGTGCAAAGTGAGAGGGTTAGGGAGAATTATTTGGTAAACAGAGAATAGGTAGTAAAAGCTTTGCGGAAGATGAAAGCCAGCAAGGCAGCGGGTTTGGATGGTATTGCAGAGGAATTTATTAAAAAAGGGGGTGACTGTATTGTTGACTGGCTGGTAAAGTTATTTAATATATGTATGACTCATGGTGAGGTGCCTGAGGACTGGCGGAATGCATGCATAGTGCCATTGTACAAACGCAAAGGGGATAAGAGTGAGTGCTCAAATGACAGAGGTATAAGTTTGTTGAGTATTCCTGGGAAATTATATGTGGGGGGGCGGGGGGGTTGATTGACAGGGTAAAGGCATGTACAGAACATCAGATTGGGGAAGAGCAGTGTGGTTTCAGAAGTGGTAGAGGATGTGTGGATCAGGTGTTTTCTTTGAAGAATGTACGTGAGAAATACTTATAAAAGCAAATGGATTTGTATGTATCATTTATGGATCTGGAGAAGGCATATGACTGAGTTGATGGAGATGATATGTGTCAGGTACCAAGAATATATGGTGTGGGAGGTAAGTTGTTAGAAGCACTGAAAAGTTTTTATAGAGTATGTAAGGCATGTGTACGTGTACGAAGAGAAGAAAGTGATTCACTTCCGTTTCCATGGTTCCATCCGCTGCAAAATCCACTCCCAGATATCTACAACAGTTCACTTCCTC
This sequence comes from Panulirus ornatus, assembly GCF_036320965.1. Taxonomy (NCBI): domain Eukaryota; kingdom Metazoa; phylum Arthropoda; class Malacostraca; order Decapoda; family Palinuridae; genus Panulirus; species Panulirus ornatus. The sequence continues at coordinate 20,670,800 of NC_092248.1, read as the reverse complement.
CAGTTTTTCTCCATTCAAACTTACCTCCCATTTGACTTGACCCTCAACCCTACTATACCAAATAACCTTGCTCTTATTCACATTTACTCTCAGCTTTCTTCTTTCACAAACTTTACCAAAGTCAGTCACCAGCTGCTGCAGTTTCTCACATGAATCGGCCACCAGCGATATATCATCAGCGAACAACAACTGACTCACTTCCCAATCTCTCTCATCCACAACAGACTGCATACTTGCCCCTCTTTCCAAAACTCTTGCACTCACCTCCCTAACAACCCCCTCAATAAACAAATTAAACAACCATGGAGACATCACACACCTCTTCCGCAAACCTACATTCACTGAAAACTAATCACTTTCCTATCTCCCTACACGTACACAACTTACAACCCACACCATATATTCTTAGTACCTTACACAGAGCATCTCTATCAACTCTATCATATGCCCTCTCCAGATCCATAAATGCTACATACAAATCCATTTGCTTTTCTAAGTATTTCTCACATACATTCCTCAAAGCAAACACCTGATCCACACATCCTCTACCACTTCTGAAACCACACTGCTCTTCCCCAATCTAATGCTCTGTACATCCTTTCACCCTCTCAATCAATACCCTCCCATATAATTTACCAGGAATACTCAACAAACTTATACCTCTGTAATTTGAGCATTCACATTTATTCCCTTTGCCTTTGTGCAATGGCACTATGCAAGCATTCCACCAATCCTCAGGCACCTCACCATGAGTCATACTTACATTAAATAGCCTTATCAACCAGTGAACAATAGAGTTCCTTCCCTTTTTAATAAATTCCACTACAATACCATTCAATCCCGCTGCTTGCCGGCTTTCAAATTCCGCAAAGCTTTTACTACCTCTTCTCTGTTTACGAAATCATTCTCCCAAACCCTCTCACCTTGCACACCATCTCGACCAAAACACTTTATATCTGCCACTCTATAATCAAACACATTCAACAAACCTTCAAAATACTCACTCCATCTTCTCACATCACCACTATTTGTTATCACCTCCCCATTAGCCCCTTTCACTGATGTTCCCGTTTGTTCCCTTGTCTTACGCACTTTATTTTTTCCTTCTAAAACATCTTTTTATTCCCCCTAAAGTTTAATGTTACTCTCCCACCCCAACTCTCATTTGCCCTCATTTTCACCTCTTGCACCTTTCTCTTGACCTCCTGCCTCTCTCTTTTATACATCTCTCAGTCATTTGCATTATTTCCTTGTAAAAATCGGCCAAATGCCTCACTCTTCTCTTTCACTAATAATCTTACTTCTTCATCCTACCACTCACTATCCTTTCTAATCTGCCCACCTTCCACGCTTCTCATGCAACAAGCATCTTTTGCGCAAGCCATTACTGCTTCACTAAATACATCCCATTCCTCCCCTACTCCCCTTACGTTCTTTGTTCTCACCTTTTTCCATTCTGTACTCAGTCTCTTTTGTTACTTCCTCACACTAGTCCTCTTCCCAAGCTCACTTACTCTCATCACTCTTTTTACCCCAACATTCTCTCTTCTCTTTTGAAAACCACTATTTCCATTTACAACACTGAACACCCCATGTACACTAATTATTTCCCTCAACTGCCACATTACTCACCTTTGCATTCAAATCACCCATTAATATAACCCGGTCTCGTGCATCAAAACTACTAACACACTCACTCCGCTACTCCCAAAACACTTGCCCCTCATGATCTTTCTTCTTATTCGCAGGTGCATATGCACCAATAATCACCCATCTCTCTCCATCCACTCTCAGTTTTACCCATATCAATCTAGAGTTTACTTTCTTACACTCTATCACATACTCCCACCACTCCTGTTTCAGGAGTAGAGCTACTCCCTTCCCTTGCTCTTTTCCTCTCACTAACCTCTGGCTTTACTCCCAAGACATTCTCAAACCACTCTTTCCCTTTACCCTTGAGCTTCGTTTCACTCAGAGCCGAAACATCCAGGTTCCTTTCCTCAAACATACTACCTATCTCTCCTTATTTCTCATCTTGATTACATCTACACACATTTAGACACCCCAGTCTGAGACTTCGAGGAGGATTTGAGCACTCCCCGCATGATACCTTTTTCTGTTTCCCTTTTAGAAAGTTAAAGTATTAAGAGGTGAGGGTTTCCAGCCCGCTGCTCCCGTCTCTTTTAGTCGCCTTCTACGACAAGTGAGGAATGCGTGGGAAGTATTCTTTCTCCCTTTTTTCTTTTTCTTTCATACTATTCGCCATTTCCCGCATTAGCGCGGTAAAGTTAAGATGAGAGGAATGGGCCTTTGAGGAAATATCCTCACCTTACCCCCTTCTCTGTTCCTTATTTTGGAAAATTAAGAAAATAAACGTCGGAAGTGAAGTCAAGGGTTGTTGAGGGGATAAGAGATAAGGAAGGATTAGCACTGCTGAAGCAGTTGTGGGAGTGTGTGATAGAGTGTAAGAAAGTAAATTCTATATTGATGTGGGTACAACTGAAAGTGGATGGCGAGAGATGGTTGATTATAGGTGCTTATGCATCTGGTCAAGTGAAGAAAACTCATGAGAGCGTTTTGGGAACAGTTTTAGGCATTAATGACGGGTGATTTGAATGTAAAGGTGAGTAATGTGGCAGTTGAGAGTATAAATGGTGTACATGGATCATTCAGTGTTGTAAATGGAAATGGTGAGGAGCTTGTGGAATTGTGTGCTGGAGAAAAGACTTTTGATTGGGAATACCTGTGTTTAAAGGAGAGATATACACAGATACAATAACACTATCAGTAAGACCTTGATAAATATCACGCAACAATTGGGAGTGTTTACGTTATCAAATGCAAAGCATGTAGATATATTTGGAAAAATGCCAGACAGGTCAAAACTATAACGGAAAGGCTGTTACTGGCACCTTCACTTAGTACGCAGGAATAACCACAAAAATGCGGTCGCTAAAAATTGTCAAGAAAATGATCACCCCATAGATCTTGAAAATCCCGTTATTCTATACCACTCTGCTAATCATGCCACACGCACCGACATTGGATTTTTCTTAATTGCTAGTACTAAGATCTTAATTTTTCCCCAGACAATTGTAAAGCCCATCCTAGCCTTAACCAAATCATTATAAGAGAATTGACAGATCACGAAAACGTGAAAAAAAAGTTGTTATAAACTACCCACACAACTATCCAGGTCAACCACCACCAAGTGACCCCTTCCATCAATCTCCTTACAACGGTTACTGTAGACAAAGCAGACAGTGCTTGGTTTAAAAAGATTGGTGTTGGACGGCGGGAATCAAGTGTGATGTTGGGATTTAGATAACTTTGTTAGGTACTGGCACCTGATGATGAGGTGGACTGTCTCCACGAACCATGTCGTGCCACATGTATAGAAAAAATACATGTTAAATGAAATTGTTGATATTGTGATTTCACCTTCATAACTTTCATCATGGCCAAGTGTGATCATCATCGTCGCTGTCTCCCTCGTTAGTGAAAGAATGGCCCAACCCACCCACACACACACATATATATATACATACACATCCACATACGCACATATACATACCTATACATCTCAACGTATACATATATATATATACACACACAGATATATACATATATACACATGTACATAATTCATACTTGCTGCTACTTGCTGCCTTTATTCATTCCTGTATCCACCCCGCTATACATGAAATAACAACCCCCTCCCCCTTCATGTGCGCAAGGTAGCGATAGGAAAAGACAACTAAGGCCATATTCGTTCACACTCAGCCTCTAGCTGTCATGTATAATGCACCGAAACCACAGCTCCCTTTCCACATCCAGGCCCCACAAAACTTTCCATGGTTTATTCTATACAAGACGTTGACGCATACTGTTTCTGAAGGAATGCTTTCTGCCAACTGCCATAGTCATAAGTCTCTCAGTCAGTCGTACACATGAAATTGCATATCGATGTCACCCACCTGAACAAAGCTCCAGGAACTTGGGAGCCGATGGTACACACCTATAATTGTGCATGAATGTAATGAGTGACGTATTGGGCTCAGTAATGTAGTCAATGTCGTAATGTAATCAATAATGTAATCAATGACGCAATTTGATACATAATGTAATCACTGGTCCTAGTTTCCTACAGAAAAAAAAAAATCTAGCACAAAATGATGTCAAAGGGGATTTCATTATAGGTGGCGCAACACAATTATGAATATTATTTTCAAACATATTGCACCAGAAC